>NC_083106.1:9059812-9252670 GCF_949774975.1 Lagenorhynchus albirostris | reverse complement strand
CAGCAACTGGCCCGGGCTCGAACCCTCACACTCACGTCTGCCAGCCGGGGACTCCCCTCTGCCTCTCCAGCCCGCAGGCAGCTGTCGGAGCTTCCAGAGAGCAAGCTTTTGGTGGGGAGGTCTGAGTTGCTGCAGCTCAGTGATTTGCTGATCCTCAGACCTCCACAAATATTACTTGGGGCCGAGCTATTGTCTGCGTTTTCTCTTCCGAGTGGGTGGGAGCTCCATCGGAAGCTGCAGTGAATGAACTCCAACAGGAGGCTCAGCTGATGCTGTCTGTGCTGTGTTTCTTCCCCAGCTCCAGAAGAAAAGGAGGTCATTAAAGGCCAGTATGGAAAGCTCACTGATGCTTATGGCTGCCTGGGGGAGCTCAGGTTGAAGTCCGGTGAGTACCCACTCCGAGGGGCAGCAGCTGTCAGACCCCCCTGGCTAGATAGATTTCTGGTGCCGGGCAGAGCCTCTCTTATGTTAGTGTGGAAAGACTGTGGGATTTAGGCGTTCTATTTTAACTGTTATCATCCTTTAAAATGTTTCTTTCGCTGAGCCAGCTCCTCTGGGCAGGAGGTCCAGGTGAGCGCAGCCTGGTCCTGCCAGGGGTGCTTCGTGCCCTGGCTGCAGAGGAAGCTCACCTTCATCGCGTGCCCACCAGGATCTAAGGTTTTCCAGCCTGGTCTGGAGGTGGAGGGCTCAACCCAGGGGCTTGTTTGTTGTTTACAAGAGATCTGTGTTCCAGATGGGGTGGCGGTCAGAGGCCCGGAGCCCCTGGACTTGCTGGGTGTGTCTTGAGGGAGAGGAGCTGGGACGGCGCGTTGTTGGCTAGGAGAGAAAAGCCACCAGCACCTGACCGTCGGGCACCAAGGGTGGGTGTGAGCGAGAGCAACGGAAGGAGCTTCAGAGCTGGGCTGTGTAGTGTGACTAGAAGGGACAGAGAATTACAGGAGCAAGTGGGCATCCTGCTCGGCGTGATACTCGAGGGGCGGAGCCGTAGGCTGGGGTGGGGTACCACCGCCTCCGTGTGGGACCCCTGGCTCACCTCTGCGCTCCTAGACCTCTTGGGAGCCCTGGTGCACTTCTGGGGCTGCAGCCCCCGTGTCCTTCCTCCCCTCTCAGCTGCCTCATTTACAGCTGAGTGTCTCCGAGGACTTACGGGGCCAAGACCAGAAGAGGCTGTGAGTTCACCAAACACAGGCTCTTCCCGAGCTGAGTGCGTGCATCTCCACATCCACGGAGCAGCTGTTTTCCTGGATTGAGGATTTTGAAAGCTGACAGAACAGCCCTGTTGTTTGCTGTTACTTTTCTGGTCTTTTCTTTAGTGGGATGGTTTTTTTCTGAACTATGATGATGACATTGATCATCTCCCAACAGTGTTTAGGAAAAGCATTCAGTACCCTCGTGACAAAATGCACTTATTCAATGTCTATTTTGTGCCAATGGCTAAGTATACATTAGATTCTTTAATCCTAAAAACAAGTCAGTGTGATACGGTATCTTTATCCTCGTTTTCAGTAAAGGAAACAGACTCAGAGGGTAAAAGGAGCTTGCCTAAGAAGCTTAGGTAGGATTCAAACCTGGATCTAGCTGCCTCCAGACCCTTGCTTTTTTCATGAAGATGTGCTGCCTGCCAAGGGTTTCTGTAGATTTTTTCCCCTGCAGCAGTTTTTTTTCTGAGGTTATGAAAAATTCCTGTGGCCTTTCCTCAGTCATGAGGATATGAGGATGACAGCTAACCTTACATGGTGCTCACTCTGTGCTAGCACTGTTTTAAGTGTTTAAATTTTTTAACTCAGCTCTCCCAACAACCTATGAGGTAGGGACTGTGACTGACAGAGAGCTTAAGCGTTGTATTTCATCTATGCTGTGACACAGTTTTCATATTACAACACCTGGACATTTAAGATATGTTACAGTTGTTGGCATCCTAGTTATACTTGGCAACATTCTTCTTGTACGTAAATTAATGGTCCATTTCTCATATGTCACTAGCCCGAAGTCGGGCAGTCCTCAAGTGGCGACTGGGGTTTAAACTCTTGCTCTCTGGCTACAGCGGCTTCCTTCAACCACTAGGCTGTTCTGTCCTGGAAGGAACAGAAAGGCTGAGATTTCAAGGCCAGGAAGGCAGTACCTTCCCCACATTCCAGGGCAAAGCTTTTCTTCCTGGGCTATGATTTGAGGTCAGATCCAGGGAACTGGTCCTAACTGGGAAGGGTGGCAGCCCCCAGAGACATTGTCAGAGTGAGCCAGGGTGTCTGCGGGTGCCCAGCTGCAGCAGGCTCATCCCGGGGCAGGGAGTGGAGAGAGGTGACCAACTCCTACAGCTGCCCTGGGCAAGGCCATCCTCCCCGCCTGCAGCCCTCCACCCTCCCCCGAGGGGTGAGTGAGCACAGCCTCTGGTCCCCAGCCCCCATTTCTGGTGTGCTCTGAATCCCCTCAGCCCTGCCCACCAGTGTCACCCTGCAGGGTGGGCTGTGAAGGTTCCCTGAGCGTGGTGAGAATGCGTTTGACTTTTGGAATGTCAGGATTATTTGGCCTTTCTCAACACATTTCTGAAAGTGCCCAGGGTATCTGAAGGATGGAAGGATTGGGCCTTGTTATCGAGTTTTTCAAATTCCCTTTGGCTGCACTGAGGAGTGTTTGGCTTTAACTTGAATTTCTTTTCCCACTGCAAGTCCCCACCCCAGGACTATGGTCTGTTTTGTTTTTTTCCCCCACCTGTGGAGGGTGTCAGCAGCACAGAGTGAAATTCCAACTTTCATTTGCTACCGAGACAATCAGCCCGAGTGGCCCGAGTGGGAGTCGGCCGCCCCTTTTGATTTTCTTAGGCTGAAGGCCTCTGTACAAAGAGAGAGACTTCCCCTCAGGCTCTTAACTTGGGGCAGTTGTTCAGTTTCAATCTACCTCAGTGAAAATAGCCTTTTATGTTAGAAATTAAGAAACATATACAGGTTTGTAGATTTTCGTGGAGAGCCAAAGTCCCTCCTTCCTCTCTGAAATGGCAGCAGGAAGCGGGTGGAGCCCCCGCAGTAAGCCCCGGAGCAGGGCTTCCTGACGCATACACCGTACAAAGCATAGAAAGTGAGAGTATAGCTATGGAAAGAATTTATCCCAATGATTATAGGGATTTAACTCCCTTTTCACCTAAGCTCTCAAGGCCTCCCTATTTCATAGCCTCAGGGGTTGAAGAAATTGAGGTCTCTAATGAATTGCGTCTCCTGGAGTTGTGCAGTGCACAGCCTGTGAAACTGTACATGCCAGTCCTGTAAACCTTCCGCCAGACAGCCCTCCTCAAATCTAGTTTCGGCTTCTCAACAGACCGACCTGAGTTAATTTAATTTCTAATTTCCTCTAAAAGCAGGAAAACTGCCTCAAGTCTATCTTACATAGTTCTGAAGGGGCTTACATGAGAGAATGAACATGGACTGAACTTGGGTACTGAGTGTTGGGGGAGGCTGTCCTGCAGGGGGTGGGTCTTTCTGGGAGAACTAGGTATGTGGCCCAGGCTGAGTGCCTTCCGGTCAGGGACTCCTGGTGGTGGTTAGTCTGCCCAGGCCAGTCGAGGGCTGACTTCTCTGGGCAGTCACCGCAGAATGGAACGTCTCTGGAGAGGGAATTTTGAGTCTCTAAGCCTTTGAGATTCGGGGAAGGCAGTGTCCTCCAGCAAGTCTTGAAAGGGGATGGCCATCAGTTGTAATAATTTATTTTAATCCTTACACCCAGTGGTGTGCTCTCCACTGTTTGACTTCCAGCTCTCTGGGGGGAACTCCCTGACAGGTCGCGTTTGCCAATTTCCGTGGTGTAAATGCACCCACCGCGGCTGACTTCAGGCCAGTGTGGAATTGGGCTGTGATGTGCTCCGCTGGCTCCCGGGAGCTGGTGAAAGCTGCCAGCGCACCACTGCCTTCACTGCTCTCATCTTCTTGGCAGGGAAGGATAAAGAGGTACTTGACATGAGCAGGTGGATACAGATAGTTAGAATTCTGAGCTCGTTGGTAAGGGGTAGGGGCGGGAGCTCCGGGCTCCTCTGGCCGCAGCTCATCACTTCACAGCTGGGGAAGCCTAGGCTCCCTGAGTCCCATGTTCACGGATCTGAGAGTATCCTCTACCAGCAGACGAGTAGGTAGGACAGTTTGTAGGCACCCAGGGTTGAGATCAGTACGCACCTGGCCGGGGAGAGAACTCCGAGGCCAAGCAAACACAGAGAAAACCCAACACAGAAAATGCCCAGCCTTGTCCCTGAATGAACCATTGTGTCTGCCCCTGACTCATCGGGACTCCAGCGCCCGCCCTTCCCAGCCAGATGATGGACGACAGGTGGCCACAGATGAGGCTCGGACCCTGGCACTGCAGGGGTCGGGGTTTCTCCTGGGCAGCTCTGACTTGGAGCTGGGCTTTGAGAGAGAGGATTTCTACATCGATATTGAGGTTTTGGAAGCTTTTTAAAATTGGGGTAAAATATTCATAAGATAAAATTTACCATTTTAAGCAGTTTTAAGCATACAGGTCAGTGGCATGAAGGACATTCACATTGTTGTGCAACCATCACCACCACCCGTCTCTTGAACGTTTTTCATCTTCCCAGACTGAGGCCCTGTCCCCGTGAACAAGTATATATATCGAGTTGGTTGCATTCCGTGGCCCCACGCTGCACACTCAGGCTGCCTCTGTGTGCGGGTGTGACCTCTCCTGGTTGTGGTGTGTCTTTTTGGCCTGTGACCCATTCCTTGCCCTCACCCCCTCCTCACCTGACTCTGGCCGGCAACCTCTCACCCAGGCATGGTCTTGCTTGGGCCAGAGCACTGGAACCAGAGTGTTGGAGCTGGAAGGGACGGGGAGCCCATCTGGTGCCCAGAGAGGGCCTGGGACTTGTCTGAGGCCCCAGAGGCCATTGGAGGCGTGCAGAGCCCAGAGCCCCATCTTCTGAGGCCAAGGCAAGCTTGGCTTTTGTCTTTGCCTTGCTACAAGGCCCTAACTGGTTTCAAGCCCCTGGACTCAGCCTTGACTAATGACTTCTGAGACATCCCCACCCCCGTCCCAGGCCCAGTTTACTTCTGGGCCGTGAGAAAATTGATCCTGGGTTACTGGAAACACAGCTTGGATCCCGTGCTCAAGGTGACGGCAGAGGGGATTTCTCACACGCCGGGGAGGGGGGCGGGGTGGCGCGTCCCACCAGCCTCACTTTTACCCCTAGAGACGCCTTCTGTGTGGGATCACAGGCTAACAGCATCCTCACGGTACCACCCCCAACCCCTGTCTCCTGCAGTGCATGAGAGCACAGGGGCTGTTACACAGATGGGTAGACGGGGTGATGCCAGGGCTGGAGTGACCCCTGCCAGGCTGAGCAGGCCGGGCAGGTCCCCCTCCTGGAGGGACGGAGGCCTAGGGCTGTTCTTCTGGGGGTCACAGAGACAGTCCACAGTGCAGGACATGGTTCGATCTGAGGAGAACAGTTTCCAAGCCCTCCACTCCTTCCAGGAATCGGTTTGCCTAAACATGTCCTGTGATGAGGGGCCAGTTTCTCACCCTCTCTGTTCCATCCACAGCCACCTGTCTGCTCTCTTACCTTTCCCCTGCCCGGAATCTTACTGTGGTGAACTGCTTCAGAAGTAAATGCCTCTAGGGTGCCAAACACAGGGACAGCTCAGAATACTGTCAGCAGTTGAGGAAGCCAGTCACCTCAATGACTAGGTAGCAGATTTGTTGACAAGCCAGATGATGGTCAATTGTTTGCCTTCCACAAAATGGAAGTAGTTGGGGCATCAGCTGACAGCATTAACAGTAACTTTGTTGATAGAGTATTGTGATTTCTTTTTTCTTTAACGTGTAGCTCAGAAGGATTTTGAAGGGTTGAGTGACATTTCTATAATGAAGCTCTTTCTGTTCCCACCTATTTATTAATGTAAACGAGGTCTCTTAGTGTTTACTGCTATAAAAATGGAAAATAGAACTAGACTTGATATAGAATCTATTGATAGTTTCATTCCATCAATAAATAATATTTATCCATGAACTGTAAGTCCCATCCATCCCATTAAGAGAAGCCTTTCCGACAAATCTTTACTTTTTCTATTAAACAATTATTTAACAAAAATGTTTCGTTTACATCGTTTGACCAATCGTGTACTAAAAATCATTGCCTGAGTGATGACTCAAGCCAGAAGCCCCTCTTTTTGGAGACGTGGAGCTGCAGAATCAAATTGCTGTACAATATGGTCAGGTGAAGCACAAAATGTTACATTAGGATGAAGTTCCGTGGGGAGAGTGGACTGGAAGTAGGAGGAAAAATCCCATCTGTTAAAGAAGATCTTGTTCATGGATTCCTTTAAACAGTAGATGATGAGAGTATGAATCACCGTCTAGATTCCACCGGACGCTGGTAAAGAGGCCCACGACGGCTTTACATGTCAGCATTTAGCACGTGATGGAAAATATATCACAACCATTTAAACTAATAGTGAACCCTTCTGCTGTCAATTTGAAAATGAGCGAGAGGTGCATTGGTCAACCACAGTTCTTAGAGAGACAACAGCCGAAGTTGTTGAAGGCCGCTGGACCTTATGGCCAGATGGAGCCTGGGCCAAGGTGAGACCCACGTTTGCATCTTGGTCCAACACAGACCAGCTGTGCACCGGGCGGGTGATTCAGCTCCCCGGGGACAGTCTCTTGTGTCAGATAGCAGCGCTGTTAGGCAGGTTGGCCATACTTCTGCAAGGACACGGTTAAGAGCACCGGCTCTGGAACCAGACTTGGCTTGAGTAACTTGCCCGGGTGGGATAGCCAGAAAGTGGATTCGAATCCCACCTCCCCGCTGTGCCACCTCGGGCAGGCTACTCACCCTCCCTGCACCTCTGTCTCCCTTCCTTTGAATGGGGCTAAAAATTGTACCTCCCTCATGGGGGTGCTGGGAGGAAGTGTGTGGAATGGTGCCCTGCACACGGTAAGCATCGCCCTGAGGATTAGCTGTCGCTAAAGCATCTGCTTCCCGCGTGCTCCCACACGGTGGCTCTTCTTATTCTTCACCCTCTCCTGAGCCCCTCGTCCCAGGACTCGGGAGCCCGACGCCTCGGTGGTGGCGTCCCCTTCCCTTTGCGCTCATATATTTCAAGAGCCTTTTCACGCCTGCAGTTGCACGCCCGCCCCACGCCTCCCCCGGGCACTGCCCTGCGCAGGAAGTGCGTGCTGTCTTCGGAGCACCCTGGAACTCTTGCCAGGGACTCGGTCCCCCGACGCAGAGGCTGTTGAGGAAGTGGTACCAGAAACCCACTTCATGACTCGGAGGGAGAGACGTAAAGTAGAATTTTCCGTGCCGCCCCTGGAACCCACCCCCTCCAGAGTAATCTTGGGCTCGCGGCCTAGCCCACCGGGCTGTCCTCTGGCCACTGCAAGGGGACAGTTCTCGAACTCTGCTTCGCCCCGTGCCGAGCCCACCGGAGGAGGCAGATGGGATGCAGGGGCACTGGTTCTAGCACAGGCTGGGGTAGTATTTGTATTTGTGAGGCTGGAATTTGAGGATGTCAACCGCACATAAACCCCACCTGTCTTCCAGAAACGACGCCTGTTCTGCTTAAGAAACTCAGCCCCCTGACGCCTGGCACTGTCCACAGCATAACTGCCTTATTCTTGTTGTTTCAAAATGATTTCCTGATCATGTGACCGGAGACGTGGGATACGAGCCAGTATGGTTGCCTATTGTATGTGACCCCCAACCCCCAGTAGGCCTGGTACGAGTGGTGACCTATTTATCAAATGAAGGGCTCTTTAATAAAAACCGGATGTTACCCGACCCCCAGCAGGACTCTTTTTCTCATTCAGTGTGAGGAAGGAGCCTAGCATAAGTGAGCAGTGGAGTTGGCAGTCTTAGGGGTCTTAGCAAAGTGTCCAGAGATCTAAGGACGCTGACCACCATTGTTCCGGATAATGACCACTGAACATTTGGAGTAGATCTTGGTGGGATCGGGTCCTTTAAACCTCAGTAGGATGGGAGGAGTGTGCTCTGGACCAGAATCACACCAGCCCCTAAAGGCTCGTTACCCAACTTATCTCCTGGGCCTTCTCCTGAAAAAGGGGACTATGGGGCAGTGTCCCCACTGTCCCCAGAGTAAAGCATTGCCTTGGAAGAGAAAACAGCCATGGATGGTGTGGTGGCATCCCCGGAGAGGGGTGTGTCCTCCTCCTGGCAGTGGGGTCCGCACTGGTTGGGGTAACCTTTCACCGGGGGAGGGGAGGCTCGAGCTGCTCTCTCATTGGCCTATTTAGGAAGTGTTCATCAAACACTTGCCGTATGCAATGCCAGGATGCTGGGATATGACAACCAAACAGAGCCCTGCCCCTAAGGAACCCCCAATCTACTGGGGGACACACGCAGGGAAGGAGGCTGTTAGCTTTGTGTGTGACGAGGGCTACCACTTAGCCCTTAGAAGGGACACCCAGCAGTGTCTTGGGAGAGCAGGGAAGGCTCCCTGGAGGAGGTGCTGCCGACCTCACCCCAGAAGGGCGGAGAGGAGTTCTCCTGGGAAGGGGTCTGGGTAGAGGCGTTGGGAAGGCTCTTGCTGGTCTAGAGGCTGAGGGTGGGAAGGTGACTGGGGAGGGAGTTGAGGAAGGCCTCGCTGGCAGAGGCCCCGGGGTGCAAGGGCGCATATGAGGAGCTGCAGAGTCGGCCTGTAAAAGCTGGTGGACCCTGGGCGCTGTGTGTGGGAAGGGGCGGGAGGTGGGCAGGAGTGGCTCGGACCTCCCGGATGTTCCCCCTTCAGCCCTGTGGGCAAGTGGGAGCCTGGAAGGATTTCAGCAAAGGAGGGAGGTCTGCGATCAAGCGGGTTTGGGAGGCCGCTCCAGCGATGGAGCTTGGAGGACTGACCCTGGCTGGGGCCCTGAGGATTCGTGGGGAGGGTGGATTTGAGAGGCTTGAGGTGTGGGGCTGGGAAGGCTCCAGGCAGGCATATCCTTAGATGGAGGGCAGCAGGACCACCTGGGCTTGGTAAGCGCAGCCTGCTGCCCCGGCCCCAGAGGCCTGGGTGGTGCCGAGAACTCACATTTCTAACAGGCTGCAGGTGACGCTGCCGCTGCTGGACGGGGGCTGGGCTCTGGAACCATGGCCCCAGGCTTCGGGCTCAGGTGACAGGGCGACCCCTGAGCCACGGAGTTTAGGAAGGCGAGGTCTGGGGGATGCAAAGGCGAGAACAGGAAGTTGCGTGGTTGCAGCTGAAAGCCCGGCTGCCCATCACCCGCGTCACCGCCAGCCGCTCTGCCGCCCGTGATCCTCAGCCCCCACGTCTCACTCCCTTCCAGGTGGCACCTCCCTGAGCTTCCTGGTTTTGGTGACGGGCTGCACATCTGTGGGCAGAATTCCAGAGGCCGAAATCTACAAAATCACCGCCACCGACTTTTACCCACTTCAGGAAGAGGCCAAGGAGGAGGACCGCCTCACAGCCTTGAGGAAGATCCTCAACTCAGGGGTCTTCTACTTCTCGTGGCCCAACGATGGGTCTTGCTTCGACCTCACTGTCCGGGCGCAGAAGCAGGGCGATGACAGCTCCGAGTGGGGCAACTCCTTCTTCTGGTGAGGCCCTGGGGCCCGGGCTCTCCTGCCCACAGCTTACATGGAGGGCGGGCTCCGATGGGCGCCTGCATCCTTGATCTCCACTTTGCAACATCCCCGGCACGTGGGTCACCTGTGAGAGCTGTGATCTGTGCCCGCTCACTCTCCGCACAATGAGAGGCGAACAAGCCCCACTCCCCACCAGGGGTCGGGGAGGGTGTTCAACGTGGTTTAATGCAGACTTAGGAAGGAAAATCTGCTCCATAAGTAAAGAGCGCAAGTGGCAGCATCTCCCGGTTTCTCCCAAGTGCCTGGGCCTGTGCTCGGTGCTTCCCTGGCCCCTGGGCCCCTCAGTTCTCCTGGTTATCCTCCGGCCTACAGACATTTACCACCGACATTTCTAAAGCACTGTTCTAAGTTCTCTGGGGGTCATGACTCACGTAATCCGCATAGTAACCAATGAGGTAGGGTCTGTTATCCCCATTTTACAGGTAAGGAGACTGAGGCTTGAATAACTGAGGGAATTTGAACCCAGGCATCTGGCTCCAGATCCCATGCTGTTAATCACGAAACCAAACCAGTTGTATCAACGGCAAAACTGAGTCATCCTGCCAAGGTGGTGTGCGGTAGTGTGATAAGACAGACCTGGAGCCCAGGCAAAAGTGCTTGGGTTTCTGTATGTTTAGGGTCATCTGGGCGCTCCTTCAGGGACTAGCTAGTGTGGATGACCCTATAAATATGTAAATTATCTCCCTTTCTGGGCTCCAGGGGTCATGACCCTCACCAGTCCTGTGAAAGAGCCAGGGGGGTACAGCGATTCACATGCAATGGAGCTGTTCCCCTCAGATTTACCAGGAGATGAGAGTCAGAAGCCAAAGTGATGAAAATCCTGCTGTAGAAATTGTTCCAGTACACCTCACATAATGAGGCGTTCCTAGATCCCAGTGTTGGCCTTTGGGGCTACCCCAGTTTCTAGCCCTGAGTCAGGACTGATGAGGCTTCTTTGTGCCCTTTATTTATTCATCCCTCCCTTACCCAAACAGAGGAGGTCATAGGTTTCCATCACCAGGTAAGTGTACTTAGCTTGGTGCTTCGACTCCCGCAAGTGAGTTCCTGACTTCCATTTGGAGAAAGGGGGTTCGCCATATCCTTCCATGTGTCCCCGTACTCCCTGCCCCCCCAAATCTTCTTAGGTTCTCTGGTTTTGTTGAGTTTGGGGGCAGTAGCATGCTCAAACTTCAAGCGTGTGAATCTCCTGCTGATCTCGTTAAAATGCAGATTTTGCCTGAGCAGGGCTGGGCTGGGGCCCGAGACTCGGCATTTCTAGCAAGGAGCCAATGGTGACGCCATTGCTGCTGGTTTGAGGACCACACCCTGAGTAACAGGTGCAGGGGATGGTGTGTCTGTGAATCACTAGTTCCATTTTGCAGGTGCACGTGCCCCTGAAGGCAGCCAAGCTCAGGGACACGGGCTGTGGGGTATGAGGGGTCTTTCTTAGGCCGGGGGCTCCTTTTCAGCTGGGACTGTCTGATGAGCCGAGGCCAGAGGTCTCAGAGGGTGCCTGGATTGCCCTTTGTACCTGCTCTTCTCAGGCCTCCTGATGCCAGCTCTGTGGTTGGAGATTTGAGATCCACAAAGAAGACAAAGCAGAGAATCATAGAGTGAAGGCGGAAGGGGCTTGGGGAGGGGGAGGCCCCAAGTGCACACTAGACTGTCTTGGGCTCTGGAGGTGCGAGGCTGCTGGGCCATCCCACACTCCAGGGCGTGGTGTTTGGGCTCAGGGCGGCACCCATGGAGCTGACCACAGCTGAGTCAGCCCCAGCTTGCGTGGTCACGGGCTTGATGGCCTGAACCCACCATTTGGGGTGCGGTGTTCAAGGTCTGAACCCACATCTGGAGTCAGATGGGGTCAGCGCTGAACGTGGCTGGTGTACAGCGGGGTGAAGGCATTTTTCTGGGCTGGTTACTGTTCCCCACCGATCGTTGCTTCCTAGTACCATCCAGTCCTGGAAGGAGACGCAGGCTGTTTTCCTTTGTAGGTTTGGATTTCTTCCTTCAAGGATGTGAGCTGTCCTCCCACAGCGGGTCAGGCCAGTGTGACTACAGACAGGATTATTCAGAGCTGTCTGTTTGGCAAACGGTTCCGTCTCCTGACCCCTAGTGACTGATGGCAGCCATAGCCGTGTGGCTGGAAGACCCTGGAATATTCTGGAGGCCTTCCTTTGATGCTGATTTCATATGGGGATGACTAAAGATGGTTTATCATCTGAATTTTAGAGAGGGTTTCAGAAGAGGGGAAGGTGTTTTTGTAAAGTAATGCTTCATGCTCATCATTCTTTAGGCAGACCAGCGCCCTGGTGTGAGAGGTCAGGCATGGCCCTGCTCCTGGGGCGGGGGGTGTCTCTTAGTGCCCACGCGGTCACGTCGGGGAGGCTGGCCTGAGAGCAGGGAGTGGCTGCTTCTTGCCACTTGGAGAAGACCGCCTGAGACGTCAGAGCTCACGGCACACTTCTCCAGAAAGGAGAGAGCTGCTTAGGGCAGGAATCGTGCTGCCTTTTTTAAACAAATAGGGCATTGTGACCTAGATTAGCTTGCTACCCTGTGGTGGTTCCTGCCTCCTGGGGAGCGTGTTAGGGGCCTCAGAACGGCACTGCTTGGGTCTCCTGGGTGAACTTTGTGGAGCCCGGAAGAAGCCTGAGGCCCGTGCACGCCCTCTGAGCCCCACTTCTCAGAGCAACCACTTGCCTGCTCAGTAAGCTCCAGTGGGCGCTGGGGAGGCCGAGCGAGTGAGAGATGAGAGCAGGGTGTGGCCATGCACAGGTGCAGCTGTCAAGGTAGGGCCTTCAGCAGGAGAGGCTCGGGGTGAAGAGCACAGCTCCAACTCCATGCTACCACTTCCTGGCGCTGTGACCTTGGGCGAGTACTTCTCTTCTGTGCCTCAGTTTCTTCATCTGTAAAATGGGGTGAATGATAACACCTGGTACACAGGGCTGTTTCAAGGATGAAGTGAGTTGATCCGTCCCAAAGCACTTAGAACGGTGCTCGGTGCCCTTGATAAACGTTGGCCTTTATCCCCATGATTATCACCGTGGATGCCAGAGACCCAGAACAATCCACTGGGTATGGGGAGGAAGTGCTAGAACTTTCATTAGGTTTTATGTTCCTCTCATCCCGTTTATTTATCATCCATTGCTTTGTAATGCTCTCATTACATTCACATTGTGGGACCTGAATATAATTTAAGTAAGCATGTAAGCATGCATATATTTAATTATTTTATGATTTGTCATGTTATCATTTATCACTATCCTGTCATCGTAAAGCATGATTAAATTTTTACTGATGGGATTCATTATCAAAAACTGCAGAGGCCACCAGTGTAAACAGAGGCTTCTCTGAGATTCCCTGAAAGGCCTGTGACTGACTCACACCTGTACCTGGATTCCATTCACTGATACTGACGCCTGGGAGTAGCTTCAGGAAAGGACTCCTAGCCCTTTCCTGCTGCACGTGTCTCCGTGGCCCTGCCGTTTAGGGTGTCTCGGAAGCACACGCACGTCCCGGGCTGTGTGTCCCGAGTGTGGAGTTCATGGGGAGTGTGCAGTGTGGGAAGGCAGCCCCTGGGCACCTCTCCGACTTGCTTTGGGCACGGTGTTCCCTCGAGGATGTGAGGCGGCCTGAACCGCTGTGGGGCTCTGTTTTGCAGGAACCAGCTGCTGCACGTGCCCCTGAGGCAGCACCAGGTGCGCTGCTGTGACTGGCTGCTGAAGGTCATCTGCGGGGTGGTGGCCGTCCGCACGGTGTACGCCTCTCACAAGCAGGCCAAGGCCTGCCTCGTCTCCCGTATCAGCTGCGAGCGCGCCGGTGCTCGCTTCCACACCCGAGGCGTGAACGACGACGGCCATGTGTCCAACTTCGTGGAGACGGAGCAGGTCAGTGCCCAGGCCGGCCCGTGGCCCCCGCTGGTTCAGAGCAGAGGAACCTGTGCAAACTTGTTTCCGTTGGAGGCGGGGGTGCTGGAGGCGTTTTCGTGGCTCCTCGCTCTCCCAGGAGCACAGAATGTGTCCCTGGGGCTCTGTTTGCAAATGTGGCCTCGGGTTTGCATGCTGTATCTTTTCTTTTAATACAATTATCTATTTACTTATTTATGTATTTTTGGCCGCCTTGGGTCTTTGTTGCTGTGTGCGGGCTTTCTCTAGTTGTGGCGAGCGGGGGCTACTCTTCGTCGCGGTGCGCGGGCTTCTCATGGCGGTGGCTTTTCTTGTTGTGGAGCACGGGCTCTAGGCACGTGGGCTTCAGTCGTTGTGGCACACGGGCTCAGTAGTTTGTGGCTTGGGGCTTAGTTGCTCTGCGGCACGTGGGATCTTCCTGGACCAGGGCTCGAACCCGTGTCCCCTGCATTGGCAGGCGGATTCTTAACCACTGCGCCACCAGAGAAGTCCCTGCATGCTGTATCTTTTTTGATTCTCTTCTCATGCTGGAAAAGTGTTGCTTACCCAGGGGTATTTCCTAAAAAGAAGAAGGAATTTTTGCCGTGATATCACGAAGGGTGGTGGTTATTCAGAGAGCAGCTGACAAATGAACCAATAAGGTTTGAAAATCTTTTTAAGACAAAAGTAAGTAGCTGAATAATGGCAGGATGAGAGAAGGAAGTTATTTTTCATTCTAGATCCACTGAAGCTTCCTCCTGGAAGCAAGTCTTAGCAGCTGGGAGTTGTGAAATCTGCATGTGAGGCAGCAGCTCCGTGGAATAGAACCTTCTGCTTAATTTCTCATTGACTTTTTCCCCCCTAAATTCTGTTCTCATTCCCAGAGATGCTGTCTTACAGCTGCTTTATTTATTATTATTATTTTTTTTTTGCTAACAGGCGATTTTTTTGCGAACATGCTAACATGCGATGTTATCCTACACAGTAGGATAATACCACCGTGTAGACTAACTGATAGAATAAATCAAAGGATAGCCCATGAAAGGCACAGGTGTAGTATTGCCGTGGGTGTCAAGCTGCAAGCAGCCCGTGTTTATTTAGTGCTGATGGGACTTTGCATCCCCTCTTACGGCTGCAGCTGCGACAGGTGTTTCCTACCAGGGCTTTAGCCAGTTTAATTCAGCACAGATTTGAGCACTTGCCTTCCGTGTGTGAGCTGGACCTGCCTGGGCTTTCGGAGGGCACAGAGCGGGGAGGGTCCTCTTGGGGTCAGATGCTGAGTAGGGGGATGCCAGTCAGCAGCCTGAAGATGAGCAGAGGGGCAATTTCTTGCCTGTGACTTCAGCTCTCCTGGACATAGACGCGGCTGGTAAATAAACACCTGGTTAAAAATGACAGAGAAAACGCAGCCCCCAGATGGGGGCCTTCCTCACAGTGTTCCATCCCGGTCTTTATCCTTGTGTCATTAGTCTTTGCACCATTCAATTCATTCCACAGATCTTAATTACTTTTCACCTGCCACAGGCTGAGCGCTGTGCTGGGAAGTGGGGGCCAAAGATGCAAAGCATTTTTGGACGAATCAAAATACCAGAGACCCTGAACCTGGTAACTGAGCGGGATTTAGGAGGTTTCCGGGGGCAGCCCTGGAGCGAGCCCCTGCGGTTCAGCCTTCGCCTCGTTCCCCATCCCGCCCTCGGGCAGAGAGTACCTTGTTTAGTGCCCCTTAGATTTTTTTGGATTTCAACCAGTTTTTTAAAAATTGGGGTCCCATCTACTTGTCAAGCAAGTCATTGATAAAGCAACTGTCCTCCTTATCACTGTCTGTTCCTAAACGATAAGACATTTTAACACTGAAAATGTAAGAAGACGTAGTGGTTTCCTGGAACTGCTGTAACGAGCACCGCAAATGGTGGGAGTGGGGGCAGTGCTGAAAAGGACTGAAATGTATTGTCTCCCAGTCCTGGAGGCCAGAGCCCGAGATCAGGGCGTGCGCACCTCCGCGCTCCTTCTGAAGCCTCTGGGGGAGGAGCCTTCCCACTGGCAGCTTCTGACGCCCCGGCGGTGGCAGCGTCACTCCCATCTGGCTCCAGCACCACGTGGCATCTTCTCCCTGCGTGTGTGTGTTTCTCCCCTTTACATAAGGACACCAGGCATATTGGATTGAGGGCCCAGCCTACTCCAACCTGACCTTTCTTAACTAATTGCATCTGCAACGGCTCTTATCTCCAAGTAAGGTCACATTCCCAGGTGTTGGGGGTTAGGCTTTCAACATACTGTTGTTTTTTGCGGTACGCGGGCCCCTCACTGTTGTGGCCTCTCCCGTTGCGGAGCACAGGCTCCGGACGCGCAGGCTCAGCGGCCATGGCTCACGGGCCCAGCCGCTCCACGGCATGTGGGATCTTCCCAGGCCGGGGCAGGAACCCGCGTCCCCTGCACCGGCAGGCGGACTTCCCGACCACTGTGCCACCAGGGAAACCCCTTCAACATATCTTTTTGAGGGGGGGCCACAATTCAATCCAACACAAGGACATAACCTGACATTAACAGGTCAGGACTGTGCTTTCAATGCAGGGCGTTTAGCTTTATGAACAATCTCCCTATTGTCCTTGCTCTTCTCGTTTTTCTACAGACTAGGGTTGGGCCTCTGCTCTGGTTGTTCTAAGTGTGCCTGGTGACTTGCGCTTGTCTCCTGCCTGCCCCGTGTATGTGCTCGGAGGCAGGGACCCTGTCCCCTCCAGCAGCGCGCGGCCGGCCCGCGAGGCCTTAGAGCCTGCAGCGCCCTTCCCCCCCCGCCCCGCCCCCGCCCCCGCCCCCGCCCCCGCCCCCGCTCCTGCAGCCCACCCTGTTACTTAAATTGCCGGCACCTGCCTCCCTTCTTGGGCGCGGGGAGGGGTTTCTTGGCTCCTGTGAGCTTTGTGGGCTTCCGGGTTTGTGCTTTTCCTCCCTTTCTTCCTCCGCGCTGCTCTCGGGATGAGGCCCTCGCCCCGACCTTGCTCCCAGGAGCAGCGGATGAGCTGACAGTCAGCCAGACATCACCAGCTGCTGTCCTGCCGGGACCCAGAGGCTGCAAGTGAGCCCCACGGTGACTTCGTTTTCACAGACACACATGGGGCAGGAGGTCGTGGGCTTGCACCCAAAGCAGTTCCTCGTGGGGCGCGTGCGTTTCAGTCTGCTCCCCAGGGACCCCGTGCTCTCCACCACGGGAGGGAGGAGCCGGACGAGTCACACCAGCAGGGCCCCCAAACAGCGTGACCGCCCTGGCGTGTGGAGGAGAAGGTGACCCCAGGGGTGGGGTCGTTTCCCAGAGCCGATACAGGGGTGTCCTTGTCGGCAACACAGATGCACGTCCTGAGCCCCTCAGCTGAGTCTGAGCGGGAGCCTGCCGGGTGGGGTCACAGCAAGGAGGAGACATACCAGCTGGCCCTCGGGGGTGCCTCCCACGGTGAGTGGTCAGTGCTCAGCTGTGAGCCTCCTACCTGGAGAGAGAAGGAAAGACAGCAGAGCAAGGGAGGGCAGGGAGAGGCCTGTGTGCTAGCGGAGGACCCTGCAAGGTGGGGAGCCTTGAAGGAGGACGCTGGGAGGTGGGGAGTCTTGCAGGAGGGCCCTGGGAGGTGGGGAGTCTTGGAGGAGGACGCTGGGAGGTGGGGAGTCTTGGAGGAAGACGCTGGGAGGTGGGGAGTCTTGGAGGAGGACTCTGGGAGGTGGGGAGTCTTGGAGGAGGACTCTGGGAGGTGGGGAGTCTTGCAGGAGGACGCTGGGAGGTGGGGAGTCTTGGAGGAGGACGCTGGGAGGTGGGGAGTCTTGCAGGAGGACCCTGGGAGGTGGGGAGTCTTGCAGGAGGACTCTGGGAGGTGGGGAGTCTTGGAGGAGGACGCTGGGAGGTGGGGAGTCTTGCAGGAGGACCCAGGGAGGTGGGGAGTCTTGCAGGAGGGCCCTGGGAGGTGGGGAGTCTTGGAGGAGGACGCTGGGAGGTGGGGAGTCTTGGAGGAGGACGCTGGGAGGTGGGGAGTCTTGGAGGAGGGCGCTGGGAGGTGGGGAGTCTTGGAGGAGGACGCTGGGAGGTGGGGAGTCTTGGAGGAGGACGCTGGGAGGTGGGGAGTCTTGGAGGAGGGCGCTGGGAGGTGGGGAGTCTTGGAGGAGGACCCTGGGAGGTGGGGAATCTTGCAGGAGGACCCAGGGAGGTGGGGAGTCTTGCAGGAGGGCCCTGGGAGGTGGGGAGTCTTGGAGGAGGACGCTGGGAGGTGGGGAGTCTTGGAGGAGGACGTTGGGAGGTGGGGAGTCTTGGAGGAGGGCGCTGGGAGGTGGGGAGTCTTGGACGAGGACGCTGGGAGGTGGGGAGTCTTGTACGAGGACCCTGGGAGGTGGGGAACCACGGAGAGAGAGGAAGACACGAGGCGTCACCTGCTTCGTGACCTGGCATTTAGAGAAATGGCAGGATCTGAAACCTCATGTCTGCACCTGAGGGTGCAGGCAGCAACTTGAGGACATTGGTACTGAGCCCGCGGCAGGAAGGAGCATTGGCTGGGGCCCTTGGCCCCTCTTGTGTTGCCTGCAGGTCACCTCCGGCCTGTGCCGTCTGCTAAGGGACTGGGGAGGGGAGGTCCTGTAGCAGAGGCGCGAGGGCGGCTGACGGGCTGCTTGCCTCTGTCATTCAGACCAGCGATGGCGCGAGACGGAGCAGGCTGGATCCCTGACGTGGAGACTAACTCTCAGGGAGCCGGAAAAGGGAGGTGTTTTCAAACCATCCACTCCTGCCTTGCTTTTATGTTTTTCCCTAAGAGAACAGTCTTTCTCCTCCAAGGCAGGCTGTGTATGTGTGCCCGTTTGTGGGTAGGGGGGTTTTGTGTGGGCGTGCAGGCATATGTGTGTTGTGTATTTGCTCGTGTGCACACACATATATGTTGTGTGCACATTTGTGTTGTGTAGATGCATGTGTGCCCAGGTGTGGACGGCATCTTGGTCTCCCTGGGCGGAGTCTGCAGTCTTTTCGGCTCTGCTGGGAGTCCCACCTGGTGGGCTCGCTCTGCCGCCATGACTCGCGGCACAGAAAGTCCCCTCATTTACCCAAAGAAAACAAAAGATAACGATTTGGCTACTGAAGATAAGGCCCCTGGTTCATCAGGGAGGTTAGGATGACCGTGAGCATCCTCCTGGGAATGCAGACGTGGAAGGAATTGGTTTGCAAACATCTCATCCTGGACCAGAAGTTCAGCAAAAAGCCTTGTGGAGAAAAGTGTCTCTCTCCAGTGGCGAGGCTTCCTGCTTTGTCCCTTTCTCGTTACGGTTGTTGGGCTGCTGCTCCCCCACTCTGTGAAAGGGGCGCGCTCGGTGCCAGGCCTGGCCTCGAGCCACACGCCGCGGTGGCTCCCCCTTCCTGAAGCCCCTCCTGCTCTGCGTTTCCCTCCCACCTCTGTCTGTCCCCTCCTAGATCCCCTCTCCTGCCCGCGGCCTGAACTCTGTTCCCATGTTCTGCGGGGCAGGAGGCTTTTCCGAGCTGAACGGGAAGGAGTGACCGCCCTGGGCCCCAGAACGCTCCCTCCTTTGCTTCACGGCACGTCACCCCTCTGTGATCAGGTGACGCTAACTCCGTTGAGAGAGGGAAACCGAGGCAGGAGGTGGTTAAGGAACAGAGCCTGGGTCACCCCGCTGGGCAGAGGGGAGTGGGACCCGGGTCGGTGGTGTCCCAGAGCTCACGTGCTGACCTGCGTTCACTCTCCATCCTGTCTCTCCTCCCCCAGGGCCCCCAGGTGCCCTCTGTTAAAACTGCCTCAGTGAGGTCAGGCCAGGTGTTGAAGCTCCCGCTAGTTTTAAAACCTGTGTTCTTTCGCCCAGAAAGGAAAGCACTTTAAATCCATCACCACTGTGCGATGATGGGGGTGGTCCTACCACCTCGGGAACAAAGAGGTGGGTGTTCCTGATGATAGGGTGGGCACAGGACTAGAATATTTTCATGTGGGAGGAGGAATAGAGAAATCTGGAGGCATCTTTTCTTTCTGCCCCGGGGGTGGGGTCCGGAGTGCTGGGACTGCTTGTCGGTGTTTTTCTGAAGCCGGTTCTGTGTTAAGTTCCAGCTCAAGAGGGGCGTGGTCTAATGCCGGAAGTAGCGCTTTTAGCACGTGTTAAGTAAAGTGAAGGGTAATCGTTCCTTAGCTTCCGTCAGGTCCTGGGCACTGTTACGAGTTGTCTTTACATAGGGATATTGGCTGAATTGGTGACTCTCAGCTATCTGGACACAGGCAGAGAGGCTGTATACCTTTAATCTCGCTGTAGCCTGTGCTCCCGGCAGTAGCTTACATAGCCGCCACTTTCTTCTGCTTTTGTCAGTGGAATAATGGAGCGTAACCAATTTGCTGGTGATCAGTATCTGAAAACAGACGAGTTCTTCACCCAGTACATTTTTTTCCTTTGGAGATTAAAGGATAGAGTTTCAGCTCAACATTATGACTCCCAGGCTCATGTAATTCCTGAAGTTCAGGGAACCTTCAGGTCTAATATTCAGGTCCTCCACTGCAGAATTACTAATGCATGTGTGATCTGAGCGTGATCTAGCCGCATGGAAAGCTGCCCTGTAAGGGAGCAGGCCGCTAAGAAATGGAAAGGGCCAGTAGCATCGCCTGAGGCCAGCCCTGCCAGGCCAGGGTAGAGTTACTCAGATAAAGGGCAGCATCTGATAGCTGCCGCAGCCCTCACCCTCGTGATGCTGGGGACTGTACTTTTTGTCCCTTTAGACCTCCCTGGCACTAGAGCATCAGTAAGGGCCTGCAGACGGGTGAGGAGTTGGTACAGCCTGGAAGAACTGTGTGTGGGGTAGGAAGGAGATACATTCCTTAACTTGTAAAGGATGGTCTGTGTCTGTGCAGGTGCTGTCACCCTGGAAGTTTGTGGAGGCTGTGTGTGTGTGTGTGTGTGTGTGTGTGTGTGTGTGTGTGTGTGTGTGTGTGGACTCCCTGACACGTTCAAGAACACAGTGGTGTAGGGCCAGGACCAACTGTGAGTTCAGGTCAAGTCTTGACTTGCATTGTCAAGTGCAGGACCGACTAGTGCAGCTAACTAGGGCTTTGGGCTACAGCTGGTTCATTTCATTTCCTCCAGTCCCTTTCCAGTCGCTGTCTGCTACTTCGCCAGTTGACAGGGTGACAGTAGAGGGCTCCCAGGAAGGTCTTAGTTAAATCCCAGAGCCCATTTGCCTCTGTTCCTAAAATTGGTGGGGAGGGGACCGCTGGGCTTTTCGGGGAGGTCGCTCAGGTTGTGGGATTTCCATCCACCCACACCCTCCTCCTCGGAGGCTGGGGGGCAGCGGAGCAAGCCTGTGAGCGCCGGCCGGCCTGCGGGGCGGGGAGCAGCTCGGCCAGGCTGGGAGAGGGGCAGAGGGCGCTCAAGCCCGCTGTCGCCCTTCGCTCTGGCTGGTGTCGGGTCTCAGGCAGCCGGATCCCGTTACCGGCCCCAGGACATTCGGTTTCATTGAAGAATACCTTTCCCTTTCTGTCTCCTTGTGGTGTAGATGATCTACATGGATGATGGAGTGTCGTCTTTTGTTCAGATCAGAGGCTCCGTTCCGCTGTTTTGGGAGCAGCCAGGGCTTCAGGTAGGTAATAAAAAGCCTGTCCGCGTGTGTCTCTTCTCTTCTAAACGGCTGTGAGTTGTTTCTTTTAGTCATATTTCTTTCATGGCAGTTTCTGGTCTTTTTCCCCAGCCCAGTTGGATTGAGCTGAGTTGTCACAGTGTGTGTGCACGTGTGTGTGTACGTGTGTGTGTGTGTGCGCGTGTGTGTGGTGTCGTACACAGAGACATATACGTTGTGTGATTTTCCGATCTCGAGCTCACTGATGACACTGGTGAGGTGGAAGTTCTTTGCAAGTAAGTGGACCACATCGTGTGATTGCAGTTACCGTCACTTAGACCCAAGTTCAGTGTGTTGAGAGCGTGGCCTAAGATGTATTTTTTTTTTTTTTGCGGTACGTGGGCCTCTCGCTGTTGTGGCCTCTCCCCTTGTGGAGCACAGGCTCCGGACGCGCAGGCTCAGCGGCCATGGCTCACGGTCACAGCCGCTCCGCGGCATGTGGGATCTTCCCGGACCGGGGCACGAACCCGTGTCCCCTGCATCGGCAGGTGGACTCTCAACCGCTGCGCCACCGGGGAAGGCCCCCTAAGATGTCTTTAGAGAGTCGCCACTCTCCTGGAAAGCTTTGAAAGGTTTTGGGGGCCCCAGCGGCCGTGTGGCAGGTCTGGCGTTTGGAGGTGCTTGTTGTGGGACCGCGTGCGAACTGCACGGAGCTTTCATGTGATTTCTAAAAATACTCCTTGCCGTCCCAACAGGGCACTGGCCGGTGCCAGAGGTATTTGGCCTTCTGTCTCCTGGGACGAGTTCAGGGTGTGGGTCCAAGAGCACGTCTGTCGTCAGTGGAGGGGCACACTGCTTTCCTACCTGGGAGGGTCACGGCCGAGGGGACCTGATTCCTCCACACCGATCCCGGTGTTCCCGCCTGGCTGGAGGGGACGTGGGTGCCCTCAGGAGACCCCTGTGCCCGGGCCTGCGTCGCCTTGGCTCTCCTTCCCGAGCGCTCTGTGTGACGGTGGCTGGGTCACCAGCCGGTGACTAGAGAGGCCCAGGGCCACCTGCCAGGCTCTTGGAGTGTTTGACGCGCTGGGTCTCACCCGCCCTTGACTTGACCCAGCCTCAGCCGTGGGCACTTTGTCCTCATGCTGTCATCGTGCGGTTGGAAGCCGTGGAAAGGAACCTTGTCCGCCCTTAGGTGAGACGGGTGGATGAGTGTCTCAGTTCTGTGGGCAAAAGCTCAATTAACATTCATTGTTTCCACGAGAAAGGAACAGCTAAGACGTGTGCAGCAGCTGATGGCATTAAGTGGTGGCAGAAGGGTGCACCCCTGAGGATGGGTGGAGATCTCCTCTGGAGGCCATCCCAAGAGAGCTTTGTTTTTAAACAGCTCTACTGAGATATAATTTGCATACCTAAACCTCACCCATGTAAAGTGTACAATTCTATGGTTTTTAATGCATTCGCAGAGTTGTGTAACCATCACCATCATCTAATGTGAGAACACTTTCATCACCACTAAGAAAACCATGGACCCATCAGTGGTCACTCCCCATTCCCTCCCTGAGGCCTGGGCAACTGTTCTACTTTCTGTCTCTATAATTTGCCTATTCGGGACATTCTCAAAGGGGTTTTGAAACTTGATTTTCTTTAGATTTGGAGTTTTCCTTTGATTTGTAAGAAACCCCCAAACTGGGAGATGGTTATGATAGAGTATTAGAATTTGGGAAGGACCCTTTGAAATTCATCTGTTTTACTCTCACGCAGTTTGGGGTGGCTCCGTTATTATTATTATTAGCTAGTTTCTCCCTGCTTTGCACACCGTCTGTCTCTACAGGGTGTTCCAGGGGACGTGCTGCACAAAGTCTGAATTCTCAGACCTTCAGGAACCTTCGTGGTTCCCCCTTTCTCCATCTCGTCTTCTCCAGGGCCTTCCTTTGGCCATTTCTGTCTTATTTCTAGGACTCTCCACACTCTGGTCTCCCTCTTCTAAAAACAAGACAAAACTTGTCAGTCCCCTCTTTAATTTTGGTCTCCAGCTTGACTCCTCTGGTGCTCCAGACACAGCCTGACCCTGCATGGGAACAACTGTCCCTCAGTCTGACTTGGGTCCGCATCCATGGACCTTGGGTGGCTTGCTTTTCTGTAGCTGTAGCATCTTTTAGACTCATAACACTTGTTAAGCCTCTTCCACAGCCTCCGTGGTTTCTTCAAAATAAGTTTCAAAAGGCTTTAGCGTTCATGAATCTTAAGGATTTGCTCACCTTTGGGTTTAATACCCGTGTTTATCCTCTAAATACAATCCCTCATCAAAGAGAGATGAGGTCGTCTTCCTAGGGCACAGGAGGGCAACTTTCAGTCACCCAACCCAAACTATCAATAGCAAACCTGATGAGCAGTCCTGGTTGTTTTTCTCTACTTTGAAAAATTCCCCCTCCTTCTTCACTTAGGTTAGATGAAAAGTGCAAAGATTTGGGGGTAAATAGCTGCTTTTTAAGTTGCAGTGTTGCGCCTTCGCCCTTTTGCAGTTACCCCAAGGGAGTGGATGAGCCCCGCCGGGGTTGGGGCACGGAGGTGCGCAGAGAGGACCGTGGGATGATGATTGGTCTGCATGTTATCACGGGCGTAGTGCCTTCATTACAAACTCCTGGATCCTGACTGCATTTCCAGCAACCATGTACCTTTAGCAGTTCATCTTTATCTTGTTAATAGGTTGTGCAGATTATAAATAGCCTTAGTTTACTCTTCTGTAAAATGGGCTTGACGATAACAATCTCCTAGGGTTATGGAGAGGATTAAATATCATAGGATGTATTAGAATTTAGCTCAATATCTAGAATCTAAAAAGTACTAAAAAAGGTGGCTGTTAATGGTATTAATAATGTAAGTTATAGCATCTAAGAGACAAAAAGCACAAGTGGCATTTGCATCAGGAGAAGCACGGCTCTTTGCGTCCTGCAAGCGGAGTAGGAGTTTCCTGTGAAGGCCCCACGAGGACACCATGCGGTGTAGTGACAGTGTCCTCACGTTTTTGCATTCATGTGCGGCACAAGCACCGGTCTCCTAGGCTCTTCCACTTCCCAGCCCTCATGCACAGCCCGGGGAAGCCATTTATTCATCCCACAGACACTCATCACCTGGTACATGTAGGCACCTGACATCAGATGTCGCCCCCGACTTCGGGGTGGAGGTGACAGGACATAACAGTGTTGTACGACTAGAGCTGGGAGAGAGGAAGGCTGAGATCCCTGTGGCAGCTCTGGGGACAGACAGTCCACTCAGGCTGCAGGGGTGGGTGTCTGAACTGACCTGAGAGGGATTGGGTGGAATCACCCAGGCCAGGAAGGCAGCCTGCAGAGGGAACCACAGATGCAGGTGTTGCAACCGCTGCGTCAGAGCACATCTGGGGACCTGTGCTGGCTCTGCTCCCTGCAGCCCGGGCATGGGGGACAGGGGTCGTGGTGAAAGGTGAGACTGGAGAGGCTGGCGAGGCCCAGATGAACATGGGTTTTGTATGTTACGCTAAGGAGTTTGACTTTTACCCCGGTGGTGCCCAAACGGCTGCACATTAGAATCACCTGGGCAGCTCATAAAATTCCTGGCACTCGGGGTGCATGCCATCCCAGTTACATCAGCACGTCTGCAGGTGGGAGCAGGCATCAGTACTGTTCTGAAGACCCTTAGATGACTCCAATGTGCAGAAGGCTTGGGAATCACTCAAGGTTATGCTGGTAAAACAGTTTTTTGGGGGCCAGGAGGGAGAAGTTTTGGTTTGTAGCATTTGCCCATTTCTGTGGTGTAAATACTCCCATCAGAGCTGATTTCAAGCCAACAGCTTGAACTCGGAGCTGGGAAGAGGTGTGCGTACCGTGGCTTGTGAGTCGGAAGGAACTGGCTCTGCGCACTCCAGACGCTGCACTAAAGGGTTCAAGGGGTGGGTGATGAGGCCTAAGTAAGCTTTGGAGTTTGGAGGAAGAAGAGGGAAGGTAAGGGCACCAGGTAGGACGGTGGCATGGATCCAGGTCAGAGATGCTGCCGGCTTTAACTAGGGGAGGCCGTGGAGGGGGAGGGAGAGGTTCGGAGATGCCGTCTGTGGCCCTGGGACCCTCTCAAGTGCTCAGGGAGGCTCTGTGTGGACTCAGCCAGGCATTCTTCTTCCAGCCACTCCCTCCGGCTCAGCCTGGAATCTTTGGGATTGAACCTCTGACTTCAGGGACCAGACAGGAGTGAGTGGCTGATGTCCACCTGGCCGGGGGAGGAGGGAGACTAAAAAAAGCAGCGCGGTCAGTTCCTGAGTGCCGGGGCCAGCAGCGGTTTCATTTCAGCCCCGCGTGAAGCTGCTCCCTGAGGCTCTGACAGACTGTGGCCTCAGGACTAGGTGACACCAGAGAGGAGAGATTCAGGTCAGTGTCGGGACGTGCGGCCTTAGGCAGCTGGACTAGCGGGTTGTCGAGCTGATGGACGAATGACCTCCCGGAGAGTGTCCGAGGCCCCCCTTCTGCCCACGCCCCGTCCACTTAGGAGGCGGGGGGACATGGCTGTGGGCAGGGTGCCCTGTGTGCGGGTGTAGACACAGACCCCCGGGCTGCTCTCGGCCCGCTGCCTTGTCCCCTCACAGGCATTCAAACCCCCAGCAAAAAGGGAACAACGACGATGATTAGGTGGAAACCAGCGCCTCTCAGACTGTAGCCTGGGGGGCGTGTGCGTGCATATGTGAGCCACCTTGTGCAGGAGTCACCTGGGTACTTGTTAAAACCCAGGTTCCTGGCCCCACCCCCGGAGACCTTCATTCAGTAGGTCTGAGGTGGGCCCTCAAATCTGCATTTCTAACAAGCTCTCAGGACACACTGATGCTGCTGGTCCGGGGACCACACTTTGAGAACCACTGGAGTCAGGGATCCTTTCTGCCCATTTACTGCCCTGGTCATTCACTGTGGGTGGTGCCCTTAGTGTCATCAGCAGTGACGTTGGACTGACTGCTGTGGGGATGGGAACACGCCTCCAAGGGTCCTTCCAGAGAGTCTGGGTGAGGGAGAAAGGGCCGAGGCATCCGAAGGGCCGTGCCCTGTCCCGGGGCTGGGCCGTGTCCTCTCCTGCTGTGGGCTGCTGCCTCCTGACTGGCCCCCAGCTTCCCCGAGTCCTGCAGATGCAGTCGTGCAGACTCGTTAGAAACACTTACGTGTGTTTTGGGGTCTTTGCACAGCGACCCAGTTGGTGGGAGTCAGCCAGGGACGGGAATTCAGGGTCTCCCGTCCCTTTGCCATCTCCACAGCACCCGGTGCCGTGTGGACCCCAGGTGTCAGGCTCACTAACTCAGACCTGCATGGGTTATGCAGTTCGTAACGGGACTTAGGTAATTCTTATCTCAGGGGAAGTTTAGAGCCAGAGATGAAGCTTCTGAGCCCCGAACCATTTTCCGATTCTCTTACTTGCTCCCATGGGAGTGAGTCTGAAAACAGCCGTCCCTTCTTCCTGAAGCCAGGGGGGATTTCTTGCGGTGACTGACAGGCAGACGTGGAGCAAGTGGCCCCCGGGGCTCAGGGTCCCCTCAGGGTGGCTGGAGGAGCGTGGACTCGCTTTCTGCCGGCACCTTCCTTGTAAGTTCAGAAGAAAGACGGGCTGACTTGCCTTGGGTGCAGGACATGACCGTCTTCTGGGAACTCAGGGGCTGTGATGGTTTTGGGGGTTAAGTAACTGGCATTTCGTCAGCCAGGTGTCAATGGCCATCAGGAAGGGAGGGCAGGATACACACAAAATGAAGGTGTTTGGGTTGAGCCTTTCTTAGGAGCACCCACAGTTAAGAGCAAGATGCCTCCTTTTCGATGCCTTACTTTACTGGCTCATTTCCTTCGTGACCAACGTTTCTTAGGACCAAAAGGGACTACAGACTTTATTTGTAGAGTCATTTATGTGGACAGACCTAATCCCAGTAATTTCTAAATCTATTGCTGAGACACTAGTTTTCTAGATGGGTACTTTCCTCACGTATGGAGAGGGACAGAGGTATTATCTGCAATGTTAAGGGTCATAAAATAATGCTTCTCCCATGTTCAGTAATATCTACATCTGATGATATGGATGAATCCAAGGACACCACTTTTACAACCTTCAATACCAAGCAAAACTGAGCAGTACATTTGAAGAAACTTTTTATCTTGAAATGATTTCAGACCTACAGAAAAGTTGTAAGAACGGTGGAAAGGACCCTTACACATCATTACCCAGATTCACTAAATGTTAACATCTTGCCACACACACCTATGCTTTATTTATTTCTGAATCACTTGAGAGTAGGTTGCATACATCTATTTAGTCTGTTTACTTGTTAATGTTTCAGGATGTTTTCCCAAGGAGCAAATATATTCTCTTACATCACCACAGGGTAGGCACACATTCAGGAAATTTAACGTGGACACAGGACTTTAATCAGATCTGCAGCCTATATTCCAGGTTTATCAATTTTCTCAGTAATTAGTGTCCATCGTGGCTCCTTTCCCCCTTCGGTCCAGGATCCAGGCCAGCATCACATCCTGCATTTAGTTCTCACATTTCCAGTCTCCTTTAATCTGGACCAGTTCCTCTGCCTTTCTGTCTTTCCTGAAGTTGATGTTTTTGGAGAATGTAGGTCTTCTTTTTCTGTGAATTGAATGTTCCTCATTTGGGAGTTTCCTGGTATTTCATTATGACCAGGCTCGGGGTACTGATCCCTGGCCAGAATGCCGATCGACCGTGTCCTTCTCAGAGGTCCTTCCCATCTGGAAGTCCCCAGTGTCCCTCTGCCCCTCATTAGTGATGTTAGTTTTGAAAACTTGGGCAAGGTGTTCTTCAGTTTCTCCACTTATGCTTAATATGTGTTGATGTTGTTGTTTTGTGGTACGCGGGCCTCTCACTGTTGTGGCCTCTCCCGTCGCGGAGCACAGGCTCCGGACGCGCAGGCTCAGCGGCCATGGCTCACGGGCCCAGCAGCTCCGCGGCATGTGGGATCTTCCCGGACCGGGGCACGAACCCGTGTCCCCTGCATCGGCAGGCGGACTCTCAACCACTGCGCCACCAGGGAAGCCCAATGTGTTTTACTTTTCAACTAACAAGTGATTTATGGAGACGCTTTGAGACCATGCAAGTACCCTCCTCCTCATCAAATTTTCCCCCAAGATTTATGGCCAATGGATGATTTTTGCTGAATAATTTTTTACTATGATTGATATAAGATGATGATTTTCCACCACTCCCTCCATGTTTATCAGTTGGTATTTTCCGTAAAGAAGAACCCTCTCTTCTCCCTGTCCCACATGTGCCCCCCCGGCTAGCCATCTACCCAGGCAGCCACCTACCCATGCACCTGCCCACCCATCCATCTGTCCATCCACTCATCCACCCATCCATCCAGCTCTCATCTGTATAGATTCATGGATTCCTATTTTATTCATCTGGTTATAATCCACTTCTGTCCTTACATTATTTATTTATTTTTTAACATCTTTATTGGAGTATAATTGCTTTACAATGGTGTGTTAGTTTCTGCTTTATAACAAAGTGAATCAGTTATACATATGTCCCCGTATCTCTTCCCTCTTGCATCTCCGTCCCTCCCACCCTCCCTATGTCCTTACATTATTCGATGTTCAGATTGTCCCAGATCTGTTCAGAGAGAGTCCCCTCAGGCAATAACAATAAGTAGTATTAAGTTTGTTTTTTAAGCTTCCAGTGTTAAATAGGTAGTTCTAAACAATAAGGCAAGGTCGTTTGCAGGTAGTCATGACAGCTCAGATTTTAGGGGCAGTCAAGATCCCTGGAGTTGCAGAAGAGGCTGGAAGCGGTTTCTTTCTCCCGGTTGGCTTAGCCTCACCTCTGCACCACAGAAGGGTTTGTGGATCTCATGTGGGCCTCATGGTCTTACCCTGAAGTTTGTCTTCTGTTTGTAGAAGAGCCCAGCCGGCGTGGTCCATGCTGCAGTTAGGACGGGGCTGAAGCAGAGCCAGACGCAGGCTGCAGGACCTGCGTTCAGGGCCCGGCCGTCCTGAGCTGTACATTGGCCATGGAGGGGCCGAGTGGCTCCTACATGTGGCCTGGCTGGCAGCAAGAGGGCGAGTGGGAAGGCCATCGCGTACTGGGTTCTCAGGGCAGGAGGAGTCACCGGTGTCCTTTCTTTTTGATTTAGGTGGGTTCCCATCATCTGAGACTCAACAGAGGCCTGGAAGCCAACGCCCCTGCTTTCGACAGGTAGGGTCCTCCAGCCGCATCCAAAGTCTGTTGTCCTTCCTCCCATCAGACAGTAGTACAGGAGCCAGGGTGCTATGGGAAATGGGAGACCCCAAATCTGGAATCTGAATCTGCTTTTTACTTTGCTTCTTTATACAAAAAGGCAGCTTACAAAATGGAATGTTTACTTGCTTTCAGTTTTCCGTGAAGGTTCATTCGTAAATGCTCAGGTAACACTTTGCAATTATTTTATCTTATCAGTTCCTTCTGCATTGAAGCTTTATCCATTTGTCCTGGTTAATAAGGGATCATCTAAACTATAGGATATTTCTAAGCTGGTTTGTTTGTGTTTTTAAGGTAACGTATTCCCAGGCTTTAAAAAGTCACAGTGTGGAAAGGTATAAAGGAAGACGTAGAAGTACCCTAACTCCCAATTCCCACTGTTAGTTAGTTTTCTATATATAGTTCTAGAAAAGATTCTGACTTATACATAGTTCTTTTTTTTTTTTTTTTTTTGCTTCATTGGGTCTTCGTTGCTGCACGTGGGCTTTCTCTAGTTGCGGCGAGCGGGGGCTACTCTTCATTGCGGTGCATGGGCTTCTCATTGCGGTGGCTTCTCTTGTTGCAGAACACAGGCTCAAGGCGCACAGGCTTCAGTAGTTGTGGCGTGTGGGCTCAGTAGTTGTGGCTCGCAGGCTCAGTAGTCGTGACGCACGGGCTTAGTCACTCCGCGGTATGTGCGATCTTCCCGGACCAGGGCTCGAACCCGTGTCCCCTGCATTGGCAGGCAGATTCTTAACCAAAGCGCCACTAGGAAAGTCCCCATAGTTCATTTTTTAAAACACAAATTGGATCATTACACACTTACTGTTTTACAACTCGCTTAAGAAAAGCCATCGCTAACCTGAACTCTTGGTAATTTGTACTTGAAATAGTTAATAGCTTTTTAAAATATTTGTTTTTTTACTCTAAATGTTAATTTTAAAATAATCTTAATGGGTATAAAATACTTGTCAAAGTAATTTTTTTTTAATTTACTCTATTATTTATTTACTTTTGGATGCGTTGGATCTTCATTGCCGCGCACGGCTTTCTCTTGTTGAGGCGAGTGGGGGCTGCTCTTCGTGCGGTGCGCGGGCTTCCCATTGCGGTGGCTTCTCTTGTGCAGAGCATGGGCTTCAGTAGTTGTGGCTTGTGGGCTCTAGAGCGCAGGCTCAGTAGTTGTGGCGCATGGGCTTAGTTGCTCCTCAGCATGTGGGGTCTTCCCAGACCAGGGCTCGAACCCGTGTCCCCTGCATTGGCAGGCGGATTCTTAACCACTGCACCAGCAGGGAAGTCCTCAAAGTAATTTTTTAAAATGTTTGAATCATTCTAGCCGAAGCTTCATTTGGACTTTAAATTTGCTTGCAGCCTTCTTATTTACCTTAAGATTGGTGACACCAGCCCCCCTAATTAGCATGTTACACACAGGGCACACTCAGCGCTGAGCAGCTCAGACTCCCCACCTGAGCAGGGCCTGCTCTGTCTGCACCTGTCAGACCTCAGGCCAGGATGCACCTTCTCCGGGGAGGCGGAACCAAAAGAGCCCGGAGGGGCCAGGCCACACATGTTGTTTCTTCTGGCACCTTCCCCCGGGGCTTCCACATAGCATGGCTCCAGGGGCCGTGCACAGGCTTCCACATAGCATGGCTCCAGGGGCCGTGCACAGGCTTCCACATAGCATGGCTCCAGGGGCCGTGCACAGGCTTCCACATAGCATGGCTCCAGGGGCCGTGCACAGGCTTCCACATAGCATGGCTCCAGGGGCCGTGCACAGGCTTCCACATAGCATGGCTCCAGGGGCCGTGCACAGGCTTCCACATAGCATGGCTCCAGGGGCCGTGCACAGGCTTCCACATAGCATGGCTCCAGGGGCCGTGCACAGGCTTCCACATAGCATGGCTCCAGGGGCCGTGCACAGGCTTCCACATAGCATGGCTCCAGGGGCCGTGCACAGGCTTCCACATAGCATGGCTCCAGGGGCCGTGCACAGGCTTCCACATAGCATGGCTCCAGGGGCCGTGCACAGGCTTCCACATAGCATGGCTCCAGGGGCCGTGCACAGGCTTCCACATAGCATGGCTCCAGGGGCCGTGCACAGGCTTCCACATAGCATGGCTCCAGGGGCCGTGCACAGCCTACCGGCTGTGAGGAGACCCTGATCTCCCAGATTTGACCCAGCCCTGCATCCTCCCCCTGGGAGGGACTGCAGACAGGGCAGGGCTGCCAGGAGCATGGCCTGGGGAGAATGCTTCTTCATGGGGGCGGAGCTTGTCTTCAGCTGTCTGCAGAGGGACATAAACTGCCCACTTCAGGATCCACATTCCTCTGCGCAGTGCTGTCCCTCCGAGTTAGTAAGAGAGTCCCTTTTTCTCTTATTGGGCTAAAAATGGTTCTTTTGTGATAATTAACTTTAAAAAATTCCATTTATGGGACAAACATGTTACTGTAGAAATTTGGAAAGTACAAAAAATGTTTAAAAGAAGGAAAGAACTTAAAATCACATAAAATTCTACCACTTTTAACATTGTGGTGTGTTATTTTTTTCTCGTGTTAGATGTTAAGATTGTAGTATTAAATTAATTTTACATTTGCTTTTTGCATTGTGTATTTCCCCTTTTTAAAAAAACTACATTTAAATATTTCTAACAGTATTAAAATTATAAAGTTACTTTTCAAAAGCTGCTGGTAAAAGACAAATATTAGAGTCTCTCCCTGCTATTTCAATGTATGTATTTAAAAATAGTCTCTGGTATACAGAGAATTTTCCTAAAGACCGAAATTTCATTATACCTTCTGGTTGAGGTTAAACATCACGAAATGCAGCACTTAGATGAAAAAACTGGACCCTGAGGTTGATGCCTCTCCTACCAGTTTTTCTGGTTCTGAGAAGGTACCAAGTGAAGTGGGTTAACTTCAGAGGTACGCACGTCACATTTCTAAGACTCTGTTAATGAAAGGCCAGGTTAGCTGTTCTGGGTTTAATGGAGGACTTTACAGAAAGTCCAGCGTATCCTCCACCTGATACCACGTGTGTTTAGAAGTTTGATGTGCTGTGTACTCTTGGCCAGTGCCTTTCGTGGGGAACAGCTCATCCAGGACCTCCAGTGCCTGGCAGGTCCCCTCAAGGGCGGGGCTGTCAGCGTGTGTCGCGGGGACATGGCATCATGCGTGGCCCTGCTCTGTTGCAGGCACATGGTGCTTCTCAAGGAGCAATATGGGAAGCAAGTGGTCGTGAACCTGCTGGGGAGCAGAGACGGAGAGGAGGTGCTCAACAGAGCCTTCAAGGTAACTGGCTTCCCCGCCTGGGAGGGCAGGGAATGAGGGAGCCGAAGGGCCCCTGCTCAGGGTGGGCTTCCATGGGGACGGGGGACAACGGCCCTGCTTTCCCCACGTCGGGGGAGGCTTTTTCCATCAGAGCATCAGCATCAGGTGATTTGGGCTACTGACAAATGCAGTTTAATTTTTGTGAAGCAATGGCTGGGAGAATTTGCTCAGAATGAAAACAGAGCATCTCCCATCTCCAGCTGCATTTCCTCCACTGCTCCCCACTGGGGCATCGACCACTCAGGACGGCCGGGCCTTTCCCTGGCTCTCTTGGACGGACACACACACGCGTGAACGCACACATGCATGCACTTGCACACGTATGTTTGGGCTTCACCCCACGCATCCCTGACCTGCTCGGGGAGCCAGAGTTCCCTCTTCCCTTGTTGGTCTGGCCCCGCTGCTGGCCAGCACCTTGTGGCACGTTCACATAGACACCCGCAGGGCACTTGTGCCTACGTGGCTCTTCAGAGCCCCTGCTCGCTTTAAAGCAAGCAACCCTAGATAATTTCCTCCAGTGAACACGGAGCCTTCAAGTCATCCATCCTTGTGTGGGCTGCCCCTGAGAGCTGCTTCCTGTGTCCAGCTTTCCGTGGGCTCCCCGCGGCTTCCGGCACACGTTCAAGGGAGATGCGTGGAGAAACCCTGGGCGGGGAGGGAGCCGTGAGCAAAAGGCTCCGCCCACCTCGCCTGCATCTCTCCGTTCCTAGTGCTCCCACGTGTATTCGGTCTACTGTAGGCCAAGCTGCAGAATGAGCTGTGGGCTGTGGGCCTCCACAGTCCTTTCCCAGCAGCCCATGTTCCCTGCTGAATGGGAAAAAAAACCCTGTGGTTGTTCAGAGCTCAAGGAAGCCCCTTATGGAGAGAGTTTGAAGTCACACCTCCCTTCACGGGAAGAGTGTTCCCTGTGGTCCTGGCCCCTGGCCAGTAGAAGCTGAATCCAGCTGGGCGCTCATTTCCCTCTGTTTAGGGAAGCCATGTGCTTGGAGCTGAGACTTGCTGGTGGCCAGTTTCACTTGGCCAGACCTGCTTTTCCTGTTTGGTTTGTTGCTATTGGCAACAAGCTCGGGAAGCATCTCCGCTGCCACCCATCTTGGCAGCCGTGTGGGCAGTTTATTTTAAGGAAGAAGAAGGGGGAAAAAAAAACCCTCAAGAATTTTTCCCCTTTATGCCTTGATTTTGGGGAGAAGGTGTCCTCAGCACGCCCCCATCAGCTGGTGGGCCCCTGCGCTGGAAAGGCAGGAGATGACTGCAGGCCTCTGGCCCAGCAGGGGAGACCAGACCCCTGGGCAGGTAGGAGGTAAGAGGTGGACCTTACCTGGAGAGACCTGGGTCATGGTCCCAACTGGGGTATCACATAGAAGGAGCTCCCTCGGCCTGTCAGCTCTGCCACGCTGAGGTCCACGCACAGGCAGCCGGCCTGTGACCCGTGGTTATCAGGCCACAGGGGCCCAGGCACTTGCTCCAGATCGTGAAGCCACCAAGTGTGAATGCTTCAGCTTGGCCGACTGCTTCCCAGCAAGACCTTCTTGATGACGGCAGCGGAGCGTTGACTTGCGTTCTAGCGCAGGAGGGACGGGCGCTCAGAGTCCTCGGGACCAGATGGCCTGAAGCCCTTCTAGTCCTTCAGAGTCACTCGTCTCTGGCTGGGCAAATGCTGGACAGGGCTGACCTGAAGCCACCCAGGAGGGTGTGGTTGGCGGCCCGAGGCTGGGTGCCCTGGGAAGGCAGTGGTTCATCCTTTGCCCCGGGGCTGCTTGGTGAGGGTGCTGAGGAGTTGCTGGCTGGGGCTCCTGGTGTGGAAGGCAGACCTCTGCCAGGGCGCCATGCCTGCCAGGCACCCACCGGCCGTGCTTCCTCACGTCTGGCTCCGCCTTCAGTCCAGCTCATGTGCTGGCCCCGGGCCCGAGTGGGCCCAGTCTCCCCCACCCTGGAGTTTCACTGGGCTGCGCCTCCCCTCACTGGGCGGCCTGGAGGCCTTGCCGAGGGACCTGGCCGCCTCTGAGCACACCCTCCCGGAGTCTTGCCTTGTCAGGGTGGGACTGGTTACCAGGGCAACAGGAGCTGGATTATGAGCTCCGCAGCCTGCTGTGCTGCCCTGTACCTGGTGTGCCTGTGGCACTCGGGTACCTGCAGAACAGAGCAGTCCTTCCCCGTGGGCATCCTCCGGAGAGCCCCCTAGGAGGTGATGTTGGTGCAGGGCCCTGGGCTGCCCCGGGGAGCCACACCCACTCTGGCTGTCTTTTGTCCAAGGTGGACCTTGTGCCCTTCTGCAGGCAAGATGCTCTTTGTGGTTTTGGCCCCAGGGCCTTTGTTCTGTGCTGCCCTTTCCGGGTCGGGGCTGGTAAACCACAGGGTCCACCGTAAGCCTTGAAGCTAAGCCCTGCACCGTGTCGAGTGACACAGTTGGCCGCTCAGATGCCCTGCCACCCTCTCCCTTCCGTCCCCTTTCAGAAGCTGCTCTGGGCTTCTTGCCACGCCGGCGACACGCCTATGATCAACTTTGACTTCCATCAGTTTGCCAAAGGCGGGAAGCTAGAGAAATTGGAGAACCTGCTGAGGCCACAGTTGAAGCTGCACTGGGATGACTTTGATGTGTTTGCCAGGGGCAAGAATGTAAGTCCACGGTGAGTCTCACCTGCATCTTGTCGTCCCGCCGGGTGAGCTGCCGAGTGGCAGGGGCTCTGCCTGGGGCGCGCCCTCCCTCGCCGCTCCTACACTTGCAGTTTCTGGGGCCGCGGGCTCGGTGATATCGGGCACCTTGGATTCTGGCCTTCTCCTTTCCCTTCCCACCATCGGAGACGCTTGTGAATTTTGTGAGCAGATGATAAATCATGGTTTTCTGGCAAAATGGACTGATGGCGGGGACCGGGTTAAACGGTGGAGCCGTGGTGACCATATAACTTATCATCTGAACTGTGATGAAAATTAGCAAGAGTGAAGCGGGGGCAGCTGGCATAAACCCATTGCCTAAGGGAACTGGGATGTGGATTCCCTGCTCAGAGTGGAGGAGAAGGAAGTCCAGTTTCCGCGATTCCATATTTGCAGATTTGCCCACTTGCTGAAGTTTATTTGTGACCCCAAAGTCAAACTCCTGGAGCGTTCACGGTCACTCACCAGACCTGCTCAGAACAGTGAGAAAGTCGAGGCGCCTGCCGTGCACGTTCCCGGCTGAGGTGGGGCCGGGCCCCGCTCGGCCTTCTTGTTTCAACTCCCCTGCAAACAGGTGTTCCCATACCGTCTGCAGGGTGCCACGTCTTCGCTATTTTGTGCATCTTGTCGGAGATTTCACTGTTTAAAATGCCCCCCCAGGCGTGGTGCTAAGTGCTGTCCAGGGTCCTAAGCCCAGGAAGGGTGTGACGTGCCTCAGGGAGAGAGTACGTGTGTTCGTTCAGGCACGAGTTACAGCGCTGATGGCCAAGACTTGATTGTGGATGAATCAACAATATATATTAAATTAGGTGTCTTTAAACAGAGACACACATAAAACAAGGTTATGTATGGATTAGTCGATGAAAATACGTGAGTAGAGGCTCACGGGAACATAGCCCCCCAGGAGCAGTGGCTCCACGGCTGCTGCTTTGCTGACAGTTCAATTCGCTAACGGTTCACGCAACTTTCTAGAACGTAACTAGGGTGACAACGAGATTTGACCATCTTTGTGACGGCCCTGGTGTGCAGGCTGCCGAGAGCGCGCTCTGGACCCGGCCACCCCTCCAGCAGCGCTGGGACCCACCGCGCCGTGTCCCGTTGAGGAGCCCCCGCTGGGGTTTCCGTGGGGAAGACAAACAGCTTAGGATCCACCGGGCTGAGTAACTCTGGTGGCTTTGGGCTGCCCGGGTGGGCTCTAGTTGGCAGGCAGCCTACCAGACAGGAGGTGAGGGGTTCTTTCTCGGGACGAGGCTCCTTGGGGACCTGCAGTCAGATGGGCCGTTGTGCCACGGGCAGTGCTCCTTCCAGCAGAACTTGTAACTTGTGTGTGTTGTTTCCCGAAGTTTTCAGAAAGGCACTTTGCGGATGAACTGTCTCGACTGCCTGGACCGAACCAACACGGTGCAGAGCTTCATCGCCCTCGAGGTCTGTCTCTCGGGCCATCTGTGTCCTGTCCTGTGCCTTCAGGGGGATGGGCTGGGCTCAGCACCCTTGTCGGCAAGATGAGGGAGGCCTCACTGGGCTGACGTTCCCACTGTGGGGAGGGGACAGTGACGTGTCCAGCATCTAGAGAGAGGTCTCCCAGGGTAGCTGGCTTGCCGATGCCGTGAGATGCCTTTGGCCTATCACAGGCACGCTTTCGCACACTCTTTGGAATGCACCCCGGACATGGTGGCCCAAAGGTGCTACCATGGCCCAAAGGAGAAACGGTAGCCGTGGGTAGTGATTATTGTGAACGTTCCCTTAGAGGAAGGCAGGGTGAGACCGCCTGAGATGAGGCTGGGTTTGAAGCCTGGGAGGGAGTTTGAAGCCTGTGGTCCGCTGCCTGGGTGGCCTGTCCTGGCTGACCGCTGGGAGGAGGAGTGGGGTCCGCGCTGCCTGCCGTCCATCCCTTGCTGTCCTGTTCTGCGGGTAGTATGGGGGAGGGAGGGGGAGGGTGTCAGAGGAGGGCTGGGTGAAGTATAGATGAAGTTGGGTGAGCCATAGAAGCCCCATTCTCTGCTGCGAGGGTGCCCTGTCCTCTGGGGGGCACAGAGTCACCCACAGCAACCCTCTGAGTAGGAACTCGTGGGGATGGTGCCTGGTGGTGTCCCCTGGGCGTCTGCGGGGCAGCTTCCGGGTGAGAAGTTAGTGACCACTGTCCGCTCCTCTGCCAGGTCCTCCACCTGCAGCTTGAGAGCCTAGGACTGAATTCAAAGCCCATTGCCGACCGCTTCGTGGAGTCCTTCAAAGCCATGTGGTCTCTGAATGGGCACAGCCTGAGCAAGATGTTCACGGGCAGCCGGGCCCTGGAAGGGAAGGCCAAGGTAAGGGCAGGCCGCGGGGGCAGGGGGCGGGTGGTGCCCGTGCGGGCCCCTCTTACGGCCTGTCGTCCGGCCCATGGCAGGTGGGGAAGCTGAAGGACGGGGCCCGGTCTGTGTCTCGCACAATCCAGTCCAACTTCTTCGACGGGGTGAAGCAGGAGGCCATCAAGCTGCTGCTGGTCGGGGACGTCTACACTGAAGAGTCTGCGGACAAAGGAAGGATGCTGCTGGACAACCAGGCCCTGCTGGGTGAGGGGCTCCCGCTCTGCCTGGGGAGATCCAGAGGGCGGTGGTTGGGGGTGCTAGCCAGCCTTCCCACCCCTCACATCATCCCAGATGGTGGGTGGCAGGCGCCCCCTGAGCTGCGGGGCAGCAGGAGGGAGCTTCTGTGCTCAGATCTGATCCTTGACTGTTCTCAGAGTGTCCATGTCTTTGAATGTTAACCCATCCAGGAATCTTTCTCAGCTTGAATGCGTTCTTGGTCCCATTGCCAACTCTCATTTGTGGGGAGTCTTCCATGAGGGTGGCCTGCTGTTTGTATTACGGCCCCAGCGTGATCAGTCTCATGGTCTGACCAGCTGATCTAAGCAGCTTGCTGCTGTGTTTCGTATTTTAGGAGATGCTCAGCTGGGTGCAGCCCCACGAGGAGGCAGAGGAGAGGCTCAGGAAGAAACAAAGTTAATACACTCACAGGTCCTAGAAATGCCACTCAGGACCACATGGAAGACGCCAGGGTGGTCAGGAGGCAGAAGGGCACTTAGGCCACAGCCTTGATTGGGGTTTCCATAGGGAAGGCCGGGCAAGGTGTAGGACTGGCTAGTTTGAGTACCCGTGGGGGCTTTGGGCTAGGGATGGGCTCTAGTTGGATGGGACTTGGTCCTAGGATGATTGAGGCAGAGGAACGTCACCTCCGGGGCATGCGGCCAGAAGGAGGAGGTACGGCTCTGGGCGGCTTGTTTGCGTGTAACAGGCTCTGGCTGGGTCTGAGAGTTGGCTTAGCCCCGGGAGGGGCAGTCTCTCCCCAGCCAGAAGGTCAGACACCACAATATACAGAAGATAAAAATGTGTCCCCAGGGCTTCCCTGGCGGCGCAGTGGTTGAGAGTCCGCCTGCCGGTGCAGGGGACACGGGTTCGTGCCCCGGTCCGGGAAGATCCCACGTGCCACGGAGCGGCTGGGCCCGTGAGCCATGGCCGCTGAGCCTGCGCATCTGGAGCCTGTGCTCCGCAATGGGAGAGGCCACAACGGTGAGAGGCCCGCGTACCTCAAAAAAACAAACAAAAAACAAATGAACAAAAAAATGTGTCCACAATACCAGCTGTCACTGTGGTTCCCGGTGCTTTCTGGACTCACGTGAGAGCTCACTCTTCTACTTTCTTAATTTGCACCATTTCCAAACCGAGAGGCGGGGAGAAGTGGAGAAGGGTCCACTGGGGTCAGAGTCGATGTCTTTGAGTGTTAACTCATCCAGGAATCTTTCTCAGCTTGAAAGGGTTCTTGTTCCCATTGCCAGGTATCATTTGGGGGGAGTCTTCCATGAGGGTGGCCTCCTGTTTCTGTTCTGGCCCCAGAACCCTGTAGAACTCTCCCAGGGATGAGGACACCTTCCACTCTCAGGGGCAGGACTGTCATGATTCCCTCAATAGCTAGAGGTTTCCTTTTTTCTTTCTTCTTTACTTGAGATATATTTGATATATAGCATTACATTAGTTTCAGGTATACAACATAATGATTTGATATTTGTATATGTTTCAAAACCATTAGCACAGTAAGTCTAGTTAACATCATCACCACACACAGTTACAGTTTTTTCTCTTGTGATGAGAACTTTTAAGAACGACTCTCTTAGCACCTTTCAAATATACAACGCAGTATTGTTAACTGTAGTCACCACGCTGTACGTTATATTCCCAGGACTTGTTTAACAGGAAGTTTCTACCTTTTGACCACCTTCACCCACCTCGCCACACCCACACCCCAACCTCTGACAACTGTTCTCTGTATCTGTGAGTTCATTGTGTGTGTGTGTGTGTGTGTGTGTGTGTAAGATTCCACATATAAGTGAGCTAGAGGTTTCTTTGGGGACATTTTAGTGGCATCTTATCCCGTAGAGCCTGTAAACATTTTAAAGGGCTCGTGGAAGAGAAGGGGAGACCCGGCATTTTTCCTTAGAAAAATGTATAACTCTTGGTTTAGAAATTTTGGGTGTTTTTGAAAAATTAGTTTGCCCGTGCTTAAAATGACTTCACACCCCTTTTCTACTTTTTTTATTTTTTATTTTTTATTGGGGGAACTCCTGTTTGGCTTCTGGTAGCCCAGGTGACATTTGTGTCAGCCCTGGAAACAAGGCCAGCTCAATAACTGTGGAAAGAAGCTCTGAGTAGGACAGTGAGTCTTGTTTCATAGCAAAGTGAATGTGATAGATATTTGGGCTAAGCCCCTAGTTTAAAAAATGGACTGTATTTCGGCTATCTAAGAGGATGGACTTGGCTCAGAGTCATGATTTTTTAAAGGCTTAAGTCTGAGGTAAAACAAAACATTTCAGGCATGCGATTGGTAGGTGGAAAATGCAAAGATGGGTGTCAGACCCTTAAAGTTCCGTGTGTGTATATTTAATATGGAAAGTTGCAGTGTCCCCTTGATTAAATTCCCACGGGATCGTGGCGTGCCCACCGAGGATGAGATTCCCTGTGATCTGACGTCGCAGCCTCTGTGGCTCTGTTGGGGGAAGGGTGCGGAGGGGACATTATGGCAGAAGTGCCACAGGAACGTGTTCGTGGGTGGCTTTTAGCCTCTTAGCACCTTTATAAGGAGTATCCACTGGCCCATATAGATGGGATCGTGCATCCCCCTCTGATGGAGAGCCTGGCCATGTTTCGGGGGGGGGTGCGTGGGGATAGGGGTGCAAACATGGCCTTTCTGTGCCCCCAACAGTGACTCCCAGGATCCTGCAAGCCATGTCGGAGCGCCAGTCGGAGTTCACGAATTTCAAGCCGGTGCGCGTCGCCGTGGGCACCTGGAACGTGAATGGAGGGAAGCAGTTCCGGAGCAACCTGCTGGGCACTGCCGAGCTGGCTGAGTGGCTGCTGGACGCGCCCGTGTCTTCCGGAGTCTCTGGATCCCAGGGTGAGTGTGGCCGGAACAGGGCGACAGGTGCAGACCCCCGGCCGCCGTCTCGCCTCGTCTGCAGGTGGACTTGGCAAGTTGGGTATTTGGCCTTCTCGCTCCTTGGAATGTTTAGAAAGCTCTGTGGAAGGTTAGATCACAGACACGGTTGGTTGGTTTTTTTTTTGGCCGCGGCTTGCGCGATCTTAGTTCCCCGACCAGGGATCGAACCCAGGCCCTTGGCAGCGAAAGTGTGGAGTTCTAACCACTGGACTGCCAGGGAATTCCCTGTGTACCTTTTAAGAATAAAACAATTCCAGGGTTGACACCTCACCTTTTGTCTTCTATCGTGCAAGGTAATATTTAGTGGCCTGAGAACTCAGGATTCGAACATGTACTTTTTCTCCAGTCAGCGTTTACGTAGGGGTTTCGCTTTTTCCCGCTTGCTTGGATTCTGGAAAGACTCGTGGTCCGGTTCCCTGTTGATGTGCGGTGGAGGGCGGGGTCAGCTCTGCTTACGTACCTTGATCGACAGCTGTCCGGGACGGTGCCCAGAGCCCCGTCCCCGCTCTCTGTGTGCTGTCCGCATGTGGCAGGGGCTTGGGGGCAGCGTAGCTCGAGGACCTTGTTCCGAGTCCCTGGGATGCCTCAGGCAGCTAAGCGTCAGGACACATCGGGAGGCAGGCAGCAGGTGGCTGCAGGGCTTCTGTTAACCTAAGATGCCCTGTTAAAGGGGACAAAGAGAGAACGGATGAGCAACACTTCTGCTCACTGTGCTTCCTGTAAACCAGGCATTTCTGGGGCAGATTTCATCAGAGTGGGTCCCAAGCAGGGCTGGATGTCCCCTTCTCTGACCACCAGGACAACAGTGCCCTGGGACAGGACCACCGTCAGACATGATCCCAGCAAGGCTGGCCCAGCGCTGTGAAAAGTACTGAGGGACACAAACAAGTATGAACCAGTTCTGCCCGCTGGCAGCTTAGGGTCTGGCTGCGGGGGGCGGTGTCTGCTGCGTGTGGAAGTTACCGGTCCAGGCACTCTACACGTGTTCTCTGATTTACGCTTTACGACCACCCTGCGAGGTGGCCGCTACCGTCCCTTTTGCAGAGCAAGCAGCAGAGTTTGGAGAGGTTAGTGACACGCCCAGGATGTAGCCAGGGAGGAGCCGTGGGCACAGTGGGAGCTGGAAGGAGGTTGGCGCGTGGAGCTCACCACGTGGTCCGGAGGGGTCACGCAGGCCATGGGCCAGCACAGGCCTCCGTGGGTCTGACTTCCCTCGTCTTCTGCTTGTTCTGCAGATGACAGCAGCCCAGCTGACATATTTGCCGTGGGGTTTGAAGAGATGGTGGAACTGAGCGCAGGGAATATCGTCAATGCCAGGTAGGCGGCCAGGCGCGGTGGGGGGGGATCCTGAGCCGGGAGCCTCTGCATTCTGACTGTGCTCCCACCACAACCTCACGGACATACGCCTCTCCCTTCCTCTCTCTCTGCTGATTAAGGAAATAGAAGGAAGGGTGGGATAGGCTCAGTGCTCCGTGGGTGCTGCTGCCTCCGCGAGCTGGCATGTGTGAGCCCCGAGGGCACGGGCCGGGCTGGGCTGGGCGGGGGCTGACTCATGTTTCCTGTGTGTGAGTGTAAGAAAGAAACAAAGGAAAGAAAACCACTGGATTAACATTTGGTGTGAGGTCAGCAGGACTCTCTCTTTCCTAGTCCATTTCAAGGTGCTTTCTGAACAAATAATAAAACCTGGTTCTATGGAGGTCTTATGAGCAAGGCCCTGTGCTGGGGTTCAGGTGGCAGGGGTTGGGTGGGGCACATGTTTGATGTGTACAACACAACCAGAAATATGCGGATAGCCCATTGCAGGGATTAAGGCTCACATGGCACTAGGGCAGGAGTGCAGGCAGCATGACGTCAATAAAGACCCAACTAAGGGCTAGAGGAGTTTATAGGTGGGAGGGCCTGCTTCCAGCTCACACTAAACAGCATCCTTCTTTTCTCCAGTACCACCAACAGGAAGATGTGGGGGGAGCAGCTTCAGAAAGCCATCTCACGCTCTCATAGGTACATTCTCTTGACTTCAGCACAGCTGGTGGGCGTCTGTCTTTATATCTTTGTACGTCCGTACCACGTCCCCTTCATCAGGTAAGAACATTGCGCTTACGCACATCTGGGGGAACACGGGATTGTTTGATTCTGACTTCCTTCCCCCCACCCCCTTCCTGCAACAGGAATCAGGACCTGCCATGATTTGAGATAAATGTGGCAAAACCCCCAAGGAAAAGCCAAGCTGAATAGAATATTGTCCAGCATTTAAAAAGCCCCCGTGGGAACCTTCTGGCTCAGGAAGCTGGACCCTTTTAGAAAGACTGTTTCATGATCGTTGTTACCCAGGCTCAGTTTTGCACAAGGGAAGGGATTCCTTGCTGAAATGTTAGACAGGAAACCTCTGACCAAGAGCTGGGCAACTCATCAGGAAATGCCAATTCTTTTGTCTCTTTTTAAAAGAATTCTAAATAAGATGTGTGGGCAGAAAGCGTCTACCACTGTCACCCCATTATTGGGTCTCCAAAGTGACAGTTTTGTGAATGTCAGAAAGGGGAAAAGCTTAGGAAAAGCGTGTCTTTTAGGAAAGCCCGTGTGTGTGTGTGTGTGTGTGTGTGTGTGTGCGTGCGTCTGTGTGTGTGTGCGTGTGCGTGCGTGCATGGGGATTTTAAGGTTTGGGAGGAGCACGCATTGCTCCCTGGTCTCATTCATGTTGTTGGAACGTCCTCTGGTCTTTGTCTGCCTGCACCAGACAGAGAGATACTTGGAGAGCAAGACCGTGCTCTGTGCTCATAATCCTCTTCTGTGGCCTTTGGGAAACGTTAAAGTCTTTGTGCCCCAACTGTTCGCTGCGACAGTCTGGCAGTGTCCACAGTGAGTGGCTAAAGTCAGTTACGGTCAGAGTAGAGGAGAGGTTAGGGTCGAGGTCAGAGATACAACATGATGGAGGGAGTGAGGCCGAGGGGCTCCGGATTTCCCGGGTGCCAACGAAGGTCCCAACACCTGTGTCCCTTTAGCCTCAAGCTCGCACACTGTGGCAGGTTATCCCCATCCCTTGTCTGCTGGGTGACAGTCGCTTCGGCCCCTGGTCCCGTGGACCTACGTGCTCACCTGTGTGCATTGCAAGCTGGCATTTTAATGCCAGGCGTCTGCTTGGAAACCACCCGCCCAGCCCAGCATAGAGAACTGGGTGGTTCCTGTTGTTTCAAATGCATTGATTACCTGATGGCAACCCCTGTACTTTGCAGAAGAGCCGTGTGGGATGGGGCTGGGGGCGGGGAACTCCACGCTGCTTCTGCCGCAGCAGCGAGACCGGCAGCGGAGGGCCGGGGTGGAGGTGATTCAGCTGCTTTGTGGGGTGCTCATGTGAGCACCTCGGAGCTGGGGCCGTGGAGAGGATGCTCCAGCCCCTCCCACGGGGCAGCTGCCCACGATGAGAGGAGGGTCAGGAGTGACGCGGAGCTGATGGCAGTCGCGCTGTCCCTGTGCGGCCTGGCCGCTGAAGATGGGATGAGCCAGCCTCTGAGCCGATGCCTTTGAGGCTCTCAGATCCGCAAGCCTCGCGCTGCCGCCGGGATCTTCTCTGTAGCAAAGCTGCTCGTGCTTTGCCTTCGGAGCCACTGAGAGGCCCCCCCGCGTGTGCATTCTCTGTTCCAGGGACGTGGCGATCGACACAGTGAAGACGGGCATGGGGGGAAAGGCGGGGAACAAGGGCGCCGTGGCCATCCGCTTCCAGTTCCACAGCAGCAGCTTCTGCTTCGTCTGCAGCCACCTGACGGCCGGGCAGTCCCAGGTGAAGGAGAGGAACGAGGACTACAGGGAGATCACCCAGAGGCTGAGCTTCCCGATGGTGAGCAGCGAGGCAGTGGCGTGTGAGGGCCCCCTGCTCGGGTCCGCCCCCCACACGGTATTCTGAGCTGCTGATACGGGCAGGCAGTGGCGATACGACCGTAGGAGGGCCCCTGCCCCTGGGGGCTCAGCACTGGTGGCAGGGAGATGACCAGGGGTGCTGCAGTAGCGGTGAGCAGGGAGTCCGGCTCAGGAGCATTCTGCCTCCTGTAACTCTGTGCGTTTCCTGAATGTCCCGACGTGCCCTGCGTTTTCTTATTCTAATTCAACTGTATGCAATGGGGAAAGAAAACCAGTGCGTCCATGCTTTGTCCAAGTTGGTGAAGAACATTTGAATCCAACCAGTTTAAGACTTGGTTTTCTTGAGACTCACACGTACATTCTGTTGTGGCTCAGAAGAGAATACACGTTTTTGAAACCAGTGAATTCTTGGCTCGGGAGCTCTGGGTCCCGGTACGGTCTCGCGGTTGCCAATACCATGCGTCGTGCCGCCCTCTAGTGGTGGTCCAGAGGCTTTCATTCTGAAGCCGGGGGATCTTTTTGAATTCAGATTTGAATGTTTTCCTTTCTGTGCAAAGATGATGGTCCTGCACACCTTCACCCTGGTGCAGACACCTATTTCCCAGCAGTGAGGGTAGACTTTAGCCGTTCCTGCCACACATTCTGCCCGTGCCTGAGACAAGGTTGGCTGGGTCACGGAGCTCTTCCCTGTGAGGCCAGATCCCTTAAAACTGACACCCTGTTCGCTGGGCTGCCCTCAAGGCAAAAATTCCTTAGTTTTCATTAAGAAGTGCTGTAATCCTTGTTGGAGGTTTTATTTCTTGGATTATAAAATAAATGAGTTGGGAAATTTGCAATTGTAGTTTTCCAGATTATGTAGGGCTAATATTTTCTTTCTGGGTCTATGTAGTTAAAAAAGAAAAGTCCAACCCTTCTCACTTAAAAAGTGCTGTTTCAAAGTAGCAAACATGGGACACATTTAAAATAATTAAAGGGTTTATACTATAGCTATTTTCAACAGAAGTATTGACGGTACCTATAAGTTAATACTCTGTACCTGTTCAGTAGAGTAGCCACTAGCCACAAGTAGCTATTTAAATGTAAAATAACTAACATTAAATAAAACTAAAAATCCCTCGGTCACACTGGCCACGTGTCAGGTGTTCGATGGCTGCATGTGGCTGGTGGCTCGTGTTCTGCACAGCACGGGTAGAGAACATGTCCATCACTGCGGAGTGTTCTATTAGGCAGTGATGCTCTGCACGTTTATTTTATTTGGCTGTGATCATTTCAACCTTTTGTATAACGGAAGCAGATTTTGGAGCTTGGTAGATCTGAGTTCATGTCTTATCTTTATCATGTACTAGCGGTGTAACCGTCAGCAAAGTTTCTGAACTTTTTTTAATCTGTAAGAGAGCCATTAGTGTGTGCCTCACAGGACTGCTGGGAGAACAGTGTGCCGCAGAACAGAGCCCAGCATTGTAGACAGCTGATATCGTGCTGCTGCTGTTGTTGTGATTCCTGGGGAAGGGAGGGGAAGATGCCACAGCTCTCCAGGGCTGCCCTGGGCAAGATAGGGGAGGGGGAGAGAGAGAGGTGGAGGGTCACAGGATGAAAATGTATGAAATCCACCAGGTTTTACGAAGTTGCGTGTCCTGAGCACTTATATTTATTTTCTTAAACCTCATTCTCGTAACACTGAATGTTTGGGCAATGCGTCTTAGGATACAGACATAACAAAGCAGGGGTACATCCTGATGGCTGAGATCCACTCGGCAGAGTAAATACCAATATTGGTAGTCATGCTTCCTCTGTTAGAGTTGGAGCTTTCTCCAAACCACTCGAAAACACTATTTAAAATTTGAAAATTAAGCCATGTGAAAGTCCCTCAGTAAGTTTATGGGATTAGTGAAAAATGAGATGCTCTAGCAGACTTTTCTTCTTAAGTAACATTTTAAGAAAAACACATCTGCTATCATCTGTACAGTGAGTTTATTTTTCTCCCTTCTCCCACCTTCCTTGCAATGGGCCGAATCAGCTTTTTTTTTTTTTTTATGACTTAGGGAAGAAACATTTTTTCTCACGATTATGTGTTTTGGTGCGGCGATTTCAACTACCGCATTGATCTCACTTACGAAGAAGTCTTCTATTTTGTTAAACGCCAAGACTGGAAGAAGCTCCTGGAATTTGATCAGCTACAGCTACAGAAATCGAGTGGAAAAGTAAGTTGCGCTTTTAAAATAGTTTTTAACACCTGCTCCAACATGGAATAGCTTCTGCTAAATGTACACGCTAGCATTCGCAAATTAAGCTTCATGCGTGAATTTAACTGATTCTGATAATGGTAAAAAAAGGTGTCTGGCGTAAGAAGTTAGAGAAACGTGAGCGTCCATCCGCACTCACGTCCTGTTCCTCCTTTCTGTGGCCACGGTCAGGGTCTGTGTCTTCTCATGCCCAGAGGGGCTACTGCTCTATGAAAGGACGCTGGACACACATAAGCCACCGCAGGAACTCAGGGTGACAGGAGCCTCTCTGCCCACGCTCTGTGGTTGGAGGGGGGGCCAGCTGTCCCTTCCTCCTTCGCACAAGCTGAGCCCTGGTCCAGCTGTGCTCAGTTTGAGTCCAAGCTGCTTCAGACAGCCCCATGTCAGCATCTGAGCACATGGCCGGTGAGGCTGGTGGGTGTGATGTACGCAGTCCACGTGCCCTGTACGCAGGGTGATGCTCGTAGGGACGGCTGTGTGTCAGGTACACTAAACCAGCAAGTGACACGCTAGATTCTGCTCAAAACATTTTATTTTGGTGATATCTCTGTTTCTTGTTAGTGAACATACTAACAAATAAATTAATACACTAACAAGATCTAATACACTTTACACACCAATTTGTACACATAATCCTCAAGACCATCCTACAGATTAGGTATCACACCCATTTTATAGATAAGAAGACTGAGGCCAAGGTCAAACACCATGTCCAAGGTCACACAGTCAGTAAACAGAGGCATGACAGAGCCCAAGACTGTCACGCTTCCGATGAGACTTCCCCTCCCTGACCTGGTGTGGTCTTCTAGTGCCTCCTTAGGCCATGATGTAATAGGGAAGATTCAACTATAGAATCTGTCCTCAGTTCTTCAGGGTCACACTGGCTAGCCCCCACATGACTCAAAACTTATCTTCTCTCCCACCTGAAACTGTTTGTTGTTTTGGTGCCTGTTTGCTTCCTAGCAGGACGGGCTGAGGGGAGGGAGGCACAGCTAAGTTCCATCTACCTGGTGAAAATGCAGTGGGTTAGATGGTGCAGGCAGGGAGGTTAAGGCTCCTCCTGCAGTGAGACCTGGATGTTCCTCGAGGTTTTCTGTCGTCCCCCCTCAGTGACACGGGTCGCTGGGGGTGGCCAGAGGGCAGAGTAGCCACACCACTCCTTCCTGCAAAGGGTCTCTCTCCCTCCTGCCAATATTCTCCACACCCTTCCCCTCGGGCGCTGAGTGAATGTCTGTTCCTGGGTCTTCCCGCAGCATCAGGGCTGGACCAGGGCTAAGTGAAGACGGAGGAGGGCCGGACTTCAGTTCTGGGCTGCTTTTTACCCAATTGGTTTTGTTAACAAATACGGATCAAGGCCTTGCCGGGGCTGGGCCAGGCGTTCCCCTCGGCCTGTGCCTGTCAGTGTCACCCGGGAGCTGACACAGGCGTGTGACAGATCGGGTGCTGAGGTGGTGGGAGACCCAACGGTGTGCAAGTCAGCAGAGCAAAGTGATAATCATCATCATTTTTGCCAATTAAAAGGCACACATATGTCCAGTTTTTGACATATTTGCAAATACGATATAGCTTCTGTTACTTTAGGAATAAAAACCACTCTGGAACGTGCCTTCTATTTGCATGTAATGTACATGATCTAGGAGAACTAAGAGGGTCCTGCGACTTCTTCCAACAGATTTTTAAAGACTTTCACGAAGGCACCATTGACTTTGGACCCACCTACAAGTATGATGTTGGCTCTGCTGCCTACGACACAAGTGACAAATGCCGCACCCCGGCCTGGACGGACAGGGTCCTGTGGTGGAGGAAGAGGCATCCTTTCGACAGAACAGGTGCCTGAGATGTGTGCGCTTTCAGAGCTGGAAGAGGGCAAGTGATCAGTACCATAGAAGGAAGATCACTTTTCTTTAGTCCAGCGCTCTTTGTTATATAAATAACAATTCTCTGGATAACCCAGAACTGCTCAAAAGTCATCCCAGATGTTAGCCCTAAGCTTTGGGAGTTGCTCCTGGCTCCTGCAATCCCTGCCTCACGGCTGTCCCCCTTCACCACCCTGCCACTTTCTGTTCCCGGCAGGGCTGAGGAGAGAGGCTACAGCTCTTCCTCTCCGGCGCTTCTGCCTCTCACGCTCATGCCTTTTCTCCAGCCCATTTTGTTCAGCTGAACTCTATCTGCTTAAAGCCCCAATTCCAAACCAAATATGAGCGAGACACAGGAAAGATGAGAGGTTTTTTTGTTTGTTTTTTTAATCAGTGGTCTATCATGTTTTGAACAATTATTGATACCCAGCTAGGAAGTGCAGTTTGTTTAAAATTCGAATGCCTATAAACTAATACATAAACAACTAAGCTTTTCTGGCGAGACGGATGCTGAGATTTCAAGGCCCAGAAATCTCACCTGCAGATTGAGAAGTTGCGTTTTTGTTCAGATCACTTTTGTGGACATCTGTGCACGAGGCTGGATGCCCTCAGGTTCTTAGTCTCTGCATCTCCTGCTGTACAAAGAGCTGCACATCTCCTGTTTCCCATGGCCCTGAGGCAAAATCCCTGCAGCAGCGGTGTCTGTGTTCTCACCCAGTTTGCCCGCTGGGGTGGAGTTTTCACCCCAGGCCCCAAGGCCACTTTGACAGGGTTTCAAGCCCAGGGGGTTAGAACGACTGAGTCTGAGACAGGAGGTGGTCCGTGACGCAGCTCCCTGGTGCACGTGTCTGTAATCGGCATTCGTGAATGTTGATACAATTTTGTGTTGTATGTGTGTCTCTTGATTGGAATCCCCGTGAGTAGCTGGAGAACTCAACCTTCTGGACAACGATCTGGACGCTGACACCAAAGTCGGACACGCCTGGTCTCCTGGTGCCCTCAAGTATTACGGCCGAGCAGAGCTGCAAGCGTCTGACCACAGGTACGGTCCTGGCTGCCGTGGGCACATCCTCTGCTGAGGAAGGCGGGGTCAGCTGCTCCCCGCAGAGAACGGCCCTGCCTTCCCTATCCGAATGCGTGTGTGTGCGTGTGTGACACACAGTAGAGAGCAAAGAACAGTATGACAAGTAGCTGTGTACTTGCCACTAAGAATTAATCACCGTTAACACTTTGTCATTGCTCCATGTCACAGGTAACATCTATTATGAAAATTGTGAAGACACAACCTGTGGTATTTTATGTCTTTTAAATTCTGATACATTATGTCATCGTGCAACTTGCTTTTTTTGTTACTTACCATTTTTGAGATACAGTCACGTCATTACTAGAGATCTGACTCTTGCATTTGTAACCGCTGTCCGGTATTCCGCTAACTCTATCCACGTGATTTGCCCATTCATCTACCGATGAATATTTTTCCCAATGTTTCATTGTTACAAACACCATAGGGTTTTACAGAGTTGCATTCAGGGTTTTGGATGCTCTGAGCTGTTGCTTTGGCCTAGTGCCTTGTGGATTAAGGATGGAACAGAGCAGCAGAGGTCTGTCAGCTCGGCATGCACCGGGACTGGCCACAGAGGGAGGTTATTCTTGTAGAACACCTTTAAAGACAGAAGATGGCATTTGATCTTCCCAAGGCTGCTGCCAAAACTATCATGTCAGTTTCAACTTTTACAAGAAAAGAAATTAAGAAAGAGAGTTGGTGGTGAGCAGTTGGTCGGTCACTAGGTCGAAATCTTTCCATGTTTCTGATTTCTAGTTGCTGTTGCAAATACATACCTAGAAATGAGCGTGGGGAAATCTACAGATGTATGACTTTCAGGTTTGCTAGTTCAGCAAGTATATTTAGAAGCATTCATTTAACCAGTATTTATTGGGGGGCCTTATATTGATATATAGGCCCCGTTCCTGGCACTGAGGAAAAGCAGTGAAAACAGATGATACCGTGCTCTCAAGGAATTTTCTAGTGAGGACAGACAGACAAGAAACAGAAGTGTCATGAATGAAAAAAAAAAGTAGTGGCCGGGGTCAGTCAAGGGGTTGGTGCTATTACACACCCGGTGTTCAGGGAAGGTGCCTCTGGTGACCTTGGAGCCGAGACCTGAAGGAAGTGAGAGTGGGAGCCGTGTGGGTATCAGGGAGAGAGCATTCCAGAGCGGGAGTGTGGAGTGAACATCTAGGAGTTCGGAGAAGAGAGAGGCTGGAGAGAGAAGAGTGAGGGGAAGAGTCATAGGAAACGAGGTGAGATGAACAAGAGTCAGCCTGCGTGGAACCCTGTGGGCCATAAAAAGGACACTGGGCTTCACTCTGAGCGCGGTGGCATTGTGTGGCCAGGTTAGAACAGAGTCACCTGAAGAAACTCCAGCGGGGCCAGCATGGAAGGAGGGAGGCAGGGAGGAAGCTAGGGACGGGGTGGCTTTGGGCCAGGGTGGTCGTGGGTTGCCATGGTGAGCAGTGGGGGGTTCTGGATAGGTTTTGAAAGTGGAGCCTGCAGAACTGGCTGATGGAGTGGATGTGGGGTGTGAGAGAGACGAGGTGAGGATGAGTCCAGAGTTTTTGGCCTGAGCAGCTACAAGGATGAAGTAGCATTTACTTAGCTGGGAAGACTGGGCAGTGCGGATCTGAGCATCCTGCTTTGAGATGCATCTTAGACACTTATTGATTTTTCTAATTACAAAACCAGAACATCTTGGTTCTTGACAATTAGGGGAAATATACACAGACAAATCATCCAGAGTCCCATGCCCTGAGACCATGTCTGGTGACAGTTCGTTATGTGTCCTTCCACTGCATTTTCCACGTACATTTTGCACCGAAACGTTAACCTGTGTGTAGTGTGTGCTCATGTGCACACAAGCTTGTAGACGTTTAAATGTGGATAAGAAAATTAGGACTATGTTATGTGAACTGTTAGCATTTGCTTTCTTACTTGCTACATTAGTTTTTTTAATTAAGCTTTTGACTGTGAGGTAGTTACAGACTTGCATGCAGTTATAGGGAATAATGTAGGGATCCCGTGCACACCTTACCCAGCTCCCCACAGCGGTAAGGCCCTGTAATCTACAGCGCAGCCTCACACCCAGATGTTGACTTCCATATGGTCGGGACAGAACATCTGTCACCACGGGGACCGTCGTTTCCCTCCCTCCCACACTCCTTCCTAACCCCTGTCAACCACTCGTCTTTTCTCCTTTTCCAGCATTTTGTCATTTCAAGAATGTTATAAAATGGAGCAGAATTGGGGCACCGGCTTTTTTCTCTGGAGCTTCTTCCAGTTGCTGGTGTGTCAGTAATTGATCCCTTTTCATTGCTGAGTGAGTGAGGCTGCCTTCCCGTGTCCGTACCCACTTTCATCAGAGATGCTCCGCTTCTAACACATGAGGCTCCTCGGGAAAGTTTTTCTCCCACAAAAAGTTTTTAAAAAACCCTCAGCGCATATTCCTGTGTCAGATTTTTCTCCGTCTTCTTTTTTCTTGCTTCTAGAGGCAAAAAAAAATCTAATAGTAGTAATATGAATTTGGGGGGGTACGACGGATTTACCACCCATGTCTCTTCATTTTTTCAATGTTCCCTGGCTTTAAAGGTTGCCACCATATTCTATGCTATTTTGTATTATGCTTTGTTTCCACCTGATATTGTAAATGTCTTCAATAAGATTACGTAATCTTCATAAGAAAGGATTTTCTAAATTTTTTGTAGAGTAAACCCATCCCTGTATAAAAATTACAACAAGGTTTGCATTATTTCCTGCTGATCTGTTTTTCTGTGTATGTCAGATTTCTACAACATTATTCGTAATGAGTGCATGGCATACGGTCGTGTGGCTGCATCGTAACCTAACGCATTCCCTATCCTGGGACAGTTAGATTGTTTCCCCTTTGTCCCTTCCATCAGCAGTGCTGTAGTGATCAACCTCGTGTATAAATCTTTGTCTGACCGTCTGGTCATTTCCTTAGAACAAAGTTCTAGAATTGAGAGTCATTGGTCGAAAGATGAACATTTTTGAGTTTCCTAACACAGGTTGCCAAACAGCCCCCCAAAAAGCTTGAACCCCTAGCCCAGGGAGAATCCCCTCTTCTCGGCAGTCCTGGGGCTGCACGTAAAGAAGCTTTGCTCATGGCTGGTGTGGTTTTCTCTCACATCATCCGTAGATAGAAATGCCGAGAGAGTAAGGTTGGGGAAAGACAGACTGAAACCCCGGGACCGGAGAGCTTAGTTCCGGGGACCGTGGCATGGGGAGGGGGCCACATACACAGGCTGTGTCATGGTGTAGGTTTACTGTTGACAGTGGCGTCGGGACGGAGCCAGGGCTGGGGGATGTCTTGTCCCGAGTTAACGGTGCCCCGTCTTCCCTCCGTGTCTGACGCAGACCCGTGCTGGCCATCGTGGAGGTGGAAGTGCAAGAAGTCGATGTGGGTGCTCGGGACAGGGTGTTCCAGGAAGTGTCCTCTTTCCAGGGCCCCAGGGACGCCACCGTCGTCGTCAACCTTCAGTCGCCAACCTCCGAAGAGAAAAACGAATTTCCCGAGGACGTGCGCACGGAGCTCATGCAGACCTTGGGCAGTTACGGGACGATCCTGCTTGTCAGGTAGGGACGCGTGCATGGCGGGGCTGGTGCGCGCCTCGCTGGAGGGCACACTCCCGGGGCTGACCTGGCAAATCTCATTTCTCCCAGGATCAACCAAGGGCAGATGCTGGTGACTTTTGCAGACAGTCACTCGGCGCTCAGCGTCCTGGATGTGGACGGAATGAAGGTGAGTTGTGCTTGGTCACCCGGGGAGTGGGGCTGCTTGTCCCCGTGGGCTTCTTGTGCTTTCACGTGGCCGGGTCTGCGGGTGTAGACGCCACAGGAGGGCGGGAGCTGGGCCTCTTCATGCCAGCATCTGATTCTGGTAGCTTCGTCGAGGTGTCTACTCTCCAGCCCTGGCTCCTCGCAGAACTGGGGAGAAAGAGCAGGTTTGGGAGCACAGCCCCGCCGTGTTACTGGGTCTGTCTGCGCTCGCACCCTCCCATGGGAGTGTTGTGAGCCTTCTCTTCAGAGCACGTGGTTTGGGACATGCAGCTCATAGGTAGTTTCTGTTTTGATAATATCCTGGTTTTAAGTTCACATGGCATGAAAAATGACAGTTCAACTTTTCTTCGGGCCAAACGTGAGCTGTGCTGGGCCCGCCTGAGGTCTAGACCCTCGGCCTTCCTTGGCAAAAGTGAAGGTGGGCCAGGCTCCCGATGCATGCGTTGGAGCGAGAAGCACTTGGGGGTCAGAGGGTCTGACGTCTGCGCTCATTCACAGGCGGCCTCTCTGTCCTCACAGGTGAAAGGCAGAGCTGTGAAGATTCGACCGAAGACCAAGGACTGGCTGCAAGGTTTGCAAGAGGAGATCATTGGAAAGCGAGACAGCGTGGCCTCCGCGTCCCCCACTGCCAACTCCTGTTTGCTGGAGGAAAACTTCGACTTCACGAGTCTGGACTATGAGTCAGAAGGTGAGTCATCCTGCGAGTGAGGACTTCCCGGTGCGTGGGATGAGGCGGGCAGGCGAGACGTTCTCCCAGCAGCCGACACGAGAGCCCTAGGATCCGTTCTAAGACCCGCCCTGGGGAAGGTCAGAGAGGATGCTTAAGTTCAGGCTGACTCTGCATGCCAGAGCTGGGTGGTGTTCACACGTAGGAGTGGTGCACGCAATGACAAGTAAGATGGGAGGCGTCTAAAATGACACTGAAGGCAGTCTGGAGGTGTCAGGGCTGTGGGCTGGTCCTGTGTCTCAGGCATCCGTGGAACTGGGGTCCCAGCCCTGCTGCCACGTGGGTGCCCTGGGCCGCTGGCGGCTAGGCCTCAGGTGTCCTGACGCAAGCCATAGGCCTCGGTGTTGAAACAGACCCACAGATGAAAGACTAGGCCCTTTCCCCTAACTGTTCGCTGTGACGTTTCCTTCTCCGAGGGGATATTCTCGAAGACGACGAGGACTATTTGGTGGATGAGCTGAGCCAGCCCGGGGTCTCAGATAGTGAAGCGGGCGGAGAGGAGCTCGCCGACGCCCCCAGCTCCATGGCAGTGGCGCCGCCCAGCCGGTCACCGGCACTCACCAAAAAGAAGCAGCATCCAACCTACAGAGGTAGCTTGGACCTTCCTTTTCTAAATCACCTCTGGTGTAGCGATCACTCTCTCCGCAGCCGGGCATCCCATAATGCCGATCAAGTATGCATGGCCCACGAACCAAGGGGTGAAAGAGGTCACAGCAAGGGGTGAAAACTGGGCTCGGAGAAGGAATCCAGCTGCCGCCACACTCATTTCCTCTAGTGATTTAACTTTTTTCCAACAACTGGTACCCCTATAACGTACCAGATTCATGATCATTAGTTTCCTCTGTGCAATTTAAATTGTCATAGCTCTGAACTGGTTTTACATTTGTGATTTTTTTCCCTCTCCAAAACTTTTCTGATTCAATCCCATAAGAGACATATTCAGTATCTATGTCCTGAGTTGCTGGTGTCTGGTTATATTCATATAACATTATATTATTATACAGTAATAGTTCACCTTAGCATCATTATGTCATTTTAGACTTAAGAGGGACTGAAAGTCATTGGGATTGAACTCCAGGTCCCTAGATAATTAGAGTAGTTCAGATTCCACATCAGACTCTTCAGCTCAGTTTCAGCCACAGCCACGAGTGCCTTCCAGCTGCTGGATGTTGTGTCTCCCCCTTGGAGGAGAGCAGGTGCAGGGGCTTAGCCACGTGTCAGGACCCTTTGAGCTGCGGCTGAGAACAGAGAACAGAGTTGACAATAAGATGCTTCCCAGGAAAGGTACTTCACTGGGACAGGTACAAAGAACCCCCAAGCCTTTTTGACTGTATTTGGTCCCAAACCCGGTCAGTAGCCTGGCTGCATTGAACCAGAGGGGGCTTTTAAACTTACAAGTGGCTGAGCCCCGTCACAGAGATGTGGGTTTGGCAGGTGTGGGCTGGGATCCTGGAAATCTGGCAACTCATGAAGCTCCGCAGGTGACTGGGGACACATATCCAGGTTTGGGGACTGGATTCATCAGCAAATCCAGGGGGTTCTGCACATTGCACGTCCAGAGGGCTCCTGCCCTGGAGTGAAAGTGGCTGGAGGGATGTGCTCTTGAGACAAGAAGCAGTCCTCTTCTCCAGCGTGGCCATCATTCAGGCATCCTCTCAAGGGCTGGGCAGATGCGCCCCTTGGAATGAAGAATTAATAGAGCAGCATGGGGCTGTCACATGTGAGCAGCCTTGCCCCCTGGTGGACGTCAAGGGAACATCTCCTCAGTGCTATAGGGCGTTCAGGCACTCCCTTCAGAAGGAGAAATCCTGCCTGTCCCCAACAGAACGCCAGAGACACATGAGGTTGAGTTATTGGATTTGAGGGATGGGGTGTATGAGCCAAAATGAAATGAATCAGAGTGTGTCGTAGTGTGGGAGAGAAGACCTATAATCGTCCTGAATTTAAATGTAACAAATGTACACGTAGTAAAACAGAAGCCGTCACCTCCCCACACCCCTCTTAGCCTTAGAAGGATTTTGCAGGGCGAGTCAGGACGGCGAATGCTTGGGCAGTAGCTGGCATGGGCTGGAGGATTTGGGGTTGAATGAGCAGGGCCGCTTCATGCTGGGCCTTGGCAAGGGAGTGGCAGGCTGCCCTGCTGGCAGAGAAGTGAAAATATTCTCAAGTTCAGAACTCTTGTCCTGTTTCAGAATGAGGTATTAAGAGTGAGGGGCTCTGGTTTTCAGCTGTCTACTCTGTGTGGAAGTCTTGTGGATTATTTCAGAAGGAAGCATGCCTACACTTTAAAATATTTCAGTGTCTCTCGTGTCTGGACAGCACACCTTGTCCACGGTTCACTGAATGTTCCAAGCAGGCATTGGGTACCCTCCCTCCGTCCCCCATGCCAGCAGAGAGGGACCCTGAAGCTGTCCTGTGGGAGGAGTTCCTGCCACTGCCGGGTCCCTGCAGACCTGAGTCTGACTCATCTGACTCACGCCCTGCCATGTCCTCCAGATGATGCTGACCTGGTGGTGTTAAAGCAGGAGCTGGAAGCAGTTGGGGACTTCCGCCACCGCTCTCCAAGTCGGTCTCTGTCGGTTCCCAATAGGCCTCGGGCACCTCACCCACCGCAGAGACCCCCCCCTCCAAGTAAGACTTCGCTTGCTTTCCGCTCACCACGATGCCTGCTGGGAATAATTGCATACTTCCTGCTACTGCACAGACGGCTCTAAATCTAACCTTTGAGTTTCCACAGTGCTTTTTTCCCCTCCTCGGGCTCCTTTTTGTCTTAAATCCATGGCAAGTTTGATATCAGAGATAGCTATGTTTCTCACGGCAAATCACGTGAGTCCTTTAGAAAGCTGTTCTTCGTCCTCCCGGAGCTGTGCTTTTGCTTTAAGCTGCTTTCAGTTTGAAACCTTATGGGATGGAAAACTTGGGGCCACAGACAAGCTAGGGACATTTTGAGCTCCTTCCTCCGCCGCCCGCCATGGCTTCTTTCCACGTCTTCTCTCCTGGACTGCTGCCCACCCTCTCTCTGCATATGAGGACTCGAGTAAGCCCAGGTGCTCTGACCCATAAGGTGACCACACGCCCACCTCTAAGCAGGAGCCGTCCCGTCTGTGAGCCCGAGCCTGCTGAGAACAGCACCTCCTAGCCCGGGTCTCAGGATAGCACTTTTCTTCCTGGCTCCTCAAAAAAAGCAGTGCTTTGTCCCTGAGACATTCCTTGGCAATCTGAAATAAAGTCATGCCATGCTTTTGATCAGTTTCTGTTTACCTCCACTGTTCACTTCTCCCCCTCCCCCACACCCCCAGTGTGACGGTAAACATTTTTCTAAGACTGTACTTTCAGAATTGGGTTCATCTTAGCTTACATCACAATAGTAATCAATGGCAAGCCAGAAACACATGACTCATTAAGCGTATTTTTTTTACTTTTCTGAGTTGATAGAAAAGAAAATATTAAATAAATAAAAAACAAATTTACGTCCTATATTATTGTAGAGATTTACAAAGAGATAAATCTAAACAATAAAAGTTTTAATTTTACCTATCTAGAGATAATAGTTGTTAACCAAAAGATTTCCATCCTTTTTCCAATTAGATATATCTACATCTACACACAATTTTTAAAAATTAATTTCTGGCTGCGTTGGCTCTTTGTTGCTGCGCGTGGGCTTTCTCTAGTTGCGGTGAGCGGGGGCTACTGTTTGTTGCGGTGCGCGGGCTTCTCATTGCGGTGGCTTCTCTTGTTGCGGAGCATGGGCTCTAGACGCGCGGGCTCAGTAGTTGTGGCTCGCAGGCTCTAGAGCACAGGCTCAGTAGTTGTGGCGCACGGGCTTCGTTGCTCTGCGGCATGTGGGATCTTCCGGAGCAGGGCTCAAACCCGTGTTCCCTGCGTTGGCAGGCAGACTCTCAACCACTGCACCACCAGGGAAGTCCTCTATACACAATTTTTCTTTTTCTTTTTCTTTTTTTTTTTTTTTACAGAATTAGTGTCCATTTTGTTTGGTCATTTGTGTTTCATCTAATGTCTCTGAATTAACTGTTGTTGTAAAACATGACTTGTTAATGGCTGCAGGTATTATTTAATCTAGCTTATTCCCCTGCTTTGGGACTTTTTTTGTTAGATTTTGCCCACGAAGTCTTTTAAAAATTTGGTCCTAATAATAGTAGTGTATTTTAAACCACTTAAAAATGATTGATCAGAGTTTATATCAGATTTAACTCCTCCAGGATGTTAGATTAAAATTTTCATTCAAACAGTGCTTCTCCAGAGAATCTACATTAAGAAGCCCAGGTTATTAGAGAATCACAAGAGAAACTCAGTAGCGCCTCTGAATCCCCAAAAGCCATGGATGTACTCAGACCCTAACTGTGACCTTGCTCTCAGTTGGCTGGGAATTTGCATCGAAGCAGCTGCGACTTCACTGAGATTGAGACTCTGCCCTCCTTGGTCTTTACAGCTGGTCTAATGGTGAAAAAGTCAGCCTCGGATGTGTCCATCTCCTCTGGCACCCACGGGCAGTATTCGATTTTGCAGACAGCAAAACTTCTGCCAGGAGCACCTCAGCAAGCAGTGAGTTCTCCTGTATTCAGATCATAGTGAAATGGGTCAGCATTTCAAACCCAAGAGATTTGCCCCGTGGTTCATCCTCAGCCCCTAACATTATGCGGGATCACCTCTTTTCAGTGAATATATACATGTCTGTCTCTTTAACCCTCTGCCTGTCCACCATTCATCCCCAAACCCCATAACTTAGTACCAGACCCTTTATAGGGGTTTTAAATGGTCATACAGAGCATGAGAGAGAAAATCACGTTTGATGAAAACTCCCAAGTGCCCCTTCAGGGAGGGACTGTTGGTTTCCAGACCCACCTGCTTCTCTCCCCTCCGATGCTTGCCTATGACCTTGGTGTATAGAGCAGGGGCTGACAGAACGGGAAATAAGAGAAGTTCAGATCAGTTGTCTTGAGAGAAGAGATCTCTAAAAAGAGATCTAATGGGGCCTAAATAACGCAGTAGGGACATTACTAATCATAACAGTCCTGTAGGGTTCTGGATGGCTGTGAGACCTAAAGAAGACGGTAGGTGGTCAATGGACTAGAGGTGAGGGAGGGGGGAGGTGCAGCAGGGGGCTGGGTGGAAGCTAACGTGTCCCAGGAGAGTGTGTAGAGCTGGGCCAGCCGATGGTCACGGTCACTGCAGGAGTAGGCGGTTGACTCCACCTCAGTGGTTTGTAGTAATGAAAGCAGGTTCTCAAAGGCGACCTAGAGGTCACAGTTAAGAGGCGGCAGAAAAGCGAAGAATCGTAGAGAGAGCACTTTTGAGAAAACATCTGGAAAAGTGTTTTAATGACTTCGCTGGACCATGGAAGGAGCAGCTTCTGACTGTTTTCTGGCTTTTACCTGATTATTGAAATAAAGATAGAGGATGGTTCGTTCACGTTGCAAAATCCTGGAATCGTCCAGTTTAGGAGACGAGGGTCGTCTAAACTTTATTGTGTTCCCCCCACGCTTGATGTGTGAGTGCTGGGCGGGGGGAAGAGGCTTGAGGGATGCGGTTTGGGTTGAAGTTGTGTTTTAATCACCGTCTGAAGGAGCTCTGTCAACTTCACGCTCCTGTACAGATGGGTAGGCAGAGAACTCACCAGGTGAGGCTGTTTCCTACCTGTGCTAATACGCTTTTTTTTCCTGATTTTGTCCTCAAGCCCAAAGCTAGGACTGGGATAAGTAAGCCTTATAACGTCAAGCAGATCAAAACTACCAACGCTCAGGAGGCGGAAGCAGCAATCCGATGTCTCCTGGAAGCCAGAGGAGGTGGGTGTTCCCCTGGGGCTCTACTGCCAATTCTGCTTTTCTATTCATCTTCCTACTAAAAGGGGCCTAGAAGAGAAAAACACTCTTTTTTTCTGGAGGCAGTATTCAATGAAAGTACCCTTGAGCAACATTTTATAAAATTCAGCTACTAAGACTTATTGTCCATTTAAAACTATATATTTAAAATTCAGTAAGTATGTAAAAATAATCCCAAGATTATTAGGCAGCACTTAAGGGAGAGACTGAAATAAACAAGGAGAGACTGAAATAAACAAAAACGAGTTTTAGAAGAGGTTGGTGCCCCAGGCACTAACTCATTCTGCTGGCTCTGTAAATAGAGATAGGTAGGTAGGCGTCCTCTTTCAGGCAAAACATCTGTTTTTTTAAATGGCCAGCAATTGTAGATTCTCTCAGGCAGGGACACTGTCAGGCAGGGACCTCTTCGTTGCCGTACTGCCTATTAATTTTTTGTTGCTGTTACTTCACCTAACCCATGTTAACCATGTTTTAACTTGGAATCTCCTCTGCGCATTCAAAATAACTGGTTATTAACATATTTTGGTTTTTTGTTCCGATTTTATACTAGAATCTCTTTTGCAGAGGGAAAATTATGCCCTCTGAAAAGCCAGGTGCAGTTACAGTTGCCTGATTTGCTTATAGCGCAGGTATTTAGTTTATTTGGAATTCCCAAACAACATTTAAGGAGGGCATGGATTAAGAGACTGAGAAACACTGTTGTAGGATTAATACCGTGGTTTCTTTTTTATTAAAAACAATAACTCAAATTGTATGGATGTAACAACCCAAGTGTCCATCAACTGATGAATGGATAAAATGGGGTCTATCCATACCATGGAATATTATTCAGCCATTAAAAGAATGAAGTACTAACACATGCTGTATCATGGGTGAATCATGAAAATAGTGTGCTAAGTGAAAGAAACCAAACACAAAAGGCCACGTATTGTGTGATTCCATTTATGTTCAGTGTCCAGAGTAGTCAAGTCTATACAGAGAGAAAGTTATAGTGGTTTCCAGAGGCTGGAGAGAGGAGGGTGTGGGGAGTGACTGCTATGGGAATGTGCGGGGTTTCTTTCTGGGGTGATGGAAGATATTCCGCTGATTAGATAGTGGTGATAGTTGTACAACTTTGTGACTACACTAATAACCACCAAATTATATCCTTAAAAAGCGTAGATTTTACGGTATGTGAATTATATTGTAGTAAAGGTTTTTTGTTTTAAAGTCTATAGATGCAGAGGTTTGAGGTTTGAAATCTACCCAGGGTCCCAGCTTAACATTTTCTTGGTCATGGGCCCTGCTGAGATTTTGAGTTTTGCATCATCTACCCTGAGAAACACAGGGACACGTTAAACTTTGCACGTGATGTCAGGGCCTCACTGCTCCTCCCCTCCACAGACCCTACATCACCATCCCTGTTGAGAAGGTGGGAATGAGAAGCTGGGGGCCAAACCTAGCTGGTCAGTCCTGACAACCTTGAAAGATTTATTTTTAGATAGCAAAGAAATACATTGCATTAGTAAATTATCCTTAGAATAAGGATAATTCGATGCCTTGTCCTTTACACTTTAGCCGTGCAATTGTATGTTTCAGGCGCCCCAGGAGAAGCCCTAAATGCCACAGCCTTGACGGACCAGGGATCTTCCAAACCAGAGCCCACAGCGGGGGTGGCCCCACTCCTGCCCCGTCGGCCCGCACCCAGAGTTCCTGCCATCAAGAAGCCAACCTTGAGGAGGACAGGAAAGGTAAGAACCTGGTTGCACAAGCCTGTTGCTCCTGGGTTGCTCAAATGTCTTGTTAGATAAGAATTCCGTCTCCGATGGGTCTGGTCTCTTTACACATGTTCACGAGTCCCAGACACAGCCCCATCCTTGAGGAAAATGCCCAGCAGTCGCTTTCTTCTTCGCATTCCTGCTGCTTCTTGGCTCAAGCTGAGCAGAAACATTGGGAATTCCTCACCAAGACAGGAAGAGCTTGGCGGTATCACGCCGCCCAAATGTTCCATTTCAGTTCCCAAACCGAACCACCGTGGGGTGCTTTATTCCAGGTGTCCCAGTGATTCCCATTTGTGTGTGGTCTGTGTCCTATGCCCACGGTTTGACTTGTACAGACTTTTATTTGCATTAGAAAAACGATCACCGGTTCCTGGATTGGCCATGTTGACAAGCGCTTGTGCGGCCCCGGACCCTGGAGGCTCGACAGCTTTTCTTGCCACTTTTCTTGCAGATTGTTTTTTGCTCTCGCTCTCAAGCTTCTCAGCCTTGCTTGCTGCTTCAAAGACATGAGTTTGTCAGGACAGTAGCAGCCCAAAGACTGGCACCTCTAGAGGCATCTGGATCTTCCGTGTGAGCTCAGTGTGCTAGTCACGGACACCCGGTAATCCCTCGGCTGGTCATTACAGAATGGCTGCTTTTCCACCTGTACAAAGCATGAGCGTGGTTTGGGCGTGTGGTTCTTACAGAGCCTGCTCTGTGTTTTCTGGGTTGCTCGCTGTCCCACGTCTGCACATGCATCTGCCTATTTTCCACGCCTCCTTACACAACACACCTCTTTCCTCCTCTTCTCTATTCTCGCTTTGTCTTCAAAGCCAGGGGTAGAAACGGATTCAGTTTCCCCACGCACTGCCCAGGAGCTGCAGTTAAAGGCCGTCGGAGAAAGGGTTGTTTCTGCAGCTAGTTTTCTAAAGAACCAGCGGAAATACTGAAATGCGGATGCTTAAGCTACCGACAGCCGTGTGTGTACAAAAGCTTCCTCTGGCCTCATGCAGTTGTTTTCTTTGTGATCCTTTTGAATCAGAACCAAGGAAGTGAAGTTCCTGTATGAAATTTTCCATTCTTCTATATTTAAATATCAAAGATTCAAGGAGCAAGTATACCCATTAGTCCTTCTGTTAGCTTAATGCCGTGACATAAGCTACTTCATCTTAGTGTGTTACAGACTAAATTATCAAAGCTGCGGCCTCGAAGAAAAGTTTTCAGAGAGGTTCGCTGTTAATAAAGGAAGAGCATCACCCCGTTTCCTAGGTAACAGAAACTTGTTTCAGATTGTTCACGGTGGCCCTGGTTTGAAAGCTCCCACTCATATTTCATCGGACCTGCTGGTCCTCCTTGATACGTGTGTTTCTCCCATGCTCCTTCCTGCCTGGTCACACTCGCGCATCCCAGACATTCTCAAATCCCGAATTTGCTAGAATGTCCGCTTGTCCCCTCCTCTGTTCGCCTGTGGACAGCGTCTGTGTGCTCTGATTCCCAGCTCCTGGAGGCGGGCTGCTTATTGACGCTCTTTGTCGTGCCTTTTCTTAGCCCGCGTCACCAGAAGAACAGTTTGGGCATCAAGCTGTCCATTTTACAATCGGGCCCCCGGAGACGAACCTTGACACCCCTCCTCTAGCAACAGTCCCTCCCGTTCCCAAACCGAGAACACTTCAGCCCGGGAAAGGTGCCGCTGCCTCCGGGAAGCCAGCGCCGGACGAGGCCCCGACCGCGGCCGCCCCGCCCCCTCCGGAGGCCCCGCCCCTCGTGCCCCAGGTGCCCCCGCGGAGGAAGAAGTCGGCGCCGGCGGCCTTGCACCTGCAGGTGCTGCAGAGCAACTGCCAGCTTCTCCAGGGGCGCCCCTGCAGCAGCCCCAGCAGCGACTGTCCGCCCGCACCCCTGCCTGCTGGGGGCGCGCTCTTCCCCCAGCCGGCTTTCCTTGGCCCTTCATCACTTGCAAGCCCTGAGGCTGATGGCACCAAGGACACGAAGTCGGAGGCCGCCCCCCTCCTCGGTGATTATCAGGACCCCTTCTGGAGCCTTCTCCACCACCGTAACCTGTTGAATAACTCCTGGCTTCCCAAGAGCCCTGACCCCCTGGACTCGGGGAACAGGAACCTCGGAAGAGCACATGCAGCCCCCCAGCAAGTCAGTGCCTCACCTGCCCAGGAGCCGCCACTGGAGCACAGAGAAAAAGACTTCGGTCACTGGGTGACAACCAGTGACAAGGACAAGAGGACGGTGCTGCAGGTGTTTGACCCACTGGCGAAATCATGACTGGGAAACTCCGACAGCAGCTCTCCCACAGGATGTGTGCCTTCTCCCCCTGGCCTCACCTTAACAGGGGAAAGCCCATTGGTCTCAACTCCCCAGTTGAAAGAGACATCTAGTTAAAGGCACACTGAAAAAACATTGATACTCTTGTGTAGTTTACAAAAATTGCGTCTCTTATTCAGTGAGATTATTATTCAGTCACCAAAATATGTTTTATTCCAGACTTGTGCATGTTAAGTTTCCTCTCAGGGTGTGAGAAACCTCCGGGTAGATTCAGTATGCGGATTTTAGGAAAGAGAATCTAGCCGATAATGCTCAAGAGGTTCCCTCCCATTGAATTTTAAACGGTTGTTCAAGTTATGTTTGTATGTGGTGAGTTTGTTTTTAAATATTGTTTGTATTTTACAGACTTGGAATAACTTTTTGGTGACCCACCTGAAGGTTGATGCATAATGTAAGGATTCCACTAAAAGGTGGTTCGGACCACTAAGAGCTGTACCTGGCCGCTGACACCAGGTTAAAAAAAGATATCAGAGTAGGAAGCAGCAAATAGGTCAACCAAAAGATTAGACTGTACATTCCTGGGAGCCCTTGTGTTTATTTATATACGTGTATATTAGCCGTGATTATGTGTGCGTCCTGGGGGAGATGGTGTCATTCCCTGCTTTGGTTCCGGAGCATATACCATTAGCTTCACCTGAGCTCCAACTGCCTAAGTCTCCTGTACCGTGTCTTAGACTTTGCATGTCCCGTAAATTGCTACAGTCCTGAGCTCTGGTGTGCTACCAGTTTTTACACACTGTCTGTTCCCTATTAAATAAAACCTCATGGCTTTCTTTTTCTCCTTATATTCCATATTCAGAAAAAGCATAAAATGTGAAAACTCATACTGGTACATACAAGTACTGATTTTCATTATTATAATTTGAAGAATATCTGTTTTAGTCTGGTCTACCTAGCTGTGGCTTCAGGAAGGAAAGTTACCACATGTCCCCATATATAAGAAACCTCAGGCTATTCTGAGTTAGCTTATCTACATTTTTATTAGGTTTTGTTTTCCTGTACATTTCCAACACCACTTCTTACCTATTCAGTCTTTAAAAAAGACATCACCATACTGCTTTACATTTTTAAAAGAATGTTATAAGGCCTAGAACTCATTTGGAGCAGATACCATAATTTTGCTGATAAGAAATTTACTGGCAAAATCTCAGTGTGCCACTTACTATGTTTAGGAGTCTTTCATGTCATAGAATCATACAGCAATGGTTCTGTGTTATCCCTAATGTGACCAGCGAATTCCTGTACTCAAAGCTAATGGTTAGGATGGCAGGCTCCTTTTACTGATCAGACCTCTGGGATTTCAGAATTAACTCTCATTGCCACTATCAAGATACATTACAGGTTATACAAAAACAAAACTGTATCTCATTTCATCTGAAAACTAATAAAAGAAAAAGATATTAGTGACCCATAGAGATAAATAGATAATACGAGTAGTTAACCAGTAGTAAAAGATGGTGTTTTTAGCCTTAGCTGATTAGGACACCTTCTCTAGCACTTACATGCTTTATATCATTTTTACCTCTCTGAGAAATGCAAGAAGTAAACAGCGTGATCCTTGAAAGCGTTAGGAGGAGAAAGGAAGCAAGATGGGTAAGAGACTCTGGAAAGGTAAATCATTTACCAGGATTCGCGTCACTTCTAAAGGGCATAGTTGGGAATGGAATCGAAGATTTCTTAATTTAAACACTCTTTTCTCCATAACCTCTTTTCCTACTAAAAAGGAGGTGAATTTGAAGGCATATCTATGTAACAGTGAGTCAGAAAAGCAGGGGGAAAGTAAGCACCACAAAAGTTGCTTCCAGTGCTTAGTTTTCAGGTTTCTTCTTTGTTCTAGATAGCGAATAGCCAATAAATGGTACACAGAACAGAATTTCATTTAAGATAGCTGTTCATCACACAAATAGTTCTTAAGAATCTGACAGTATTAACACACAGAACTGTATTGAGGCAGGTCACAGGAAAAATTACAAGTAGTTTAACATTAAGAAATGAATATTATTTGCTCACGGCTGTTGAGGTTTAATGAATAACAGAGACTGGATTTTGAGTTGATAATATGTAAGGTTCTTGTACTAACATTCACTTTTTTAAAAAAAAAAAGGACAATTGGAATTGCCTTATTTTTTAAATCAGTGCTTAACAGTGGGTATCTTTCCTAGGTTAGCAGTAGAGTTGGTTGAATAATCTCGACAATGAGCAGCTGCTATCCTGGGGATTTCATTCCGTGGTTTTTATTTTTAATCTTTCTTTGATGTCCCCACACCAGCCTTTTTATTGTGACCTTGCAGTTTATTTCATTACTGTTGTGTAAGGTGTTACAGTTCACCACAGTATTTTAGGCACAGACTTTACAATTCGGCATTGTCTCCCTGACCCCAATTAGATTCTCTTTTTACAGTATAATCTTCCTGGACTTCTTGCCAATTTAAAAATATTTGTTCCAGTAAATTATTGAAACAAGGACATCTGCCCAAGAAAGTCCTGTAAAAGTTTAAAGGTGTTGAAGTTCACGACATTTAAAATTCTCCTGACCCGTGTATAAGCAAGGTAATGTATTAAAACATTTGCTTTATAATGAAGTAATTCTATTAGAAAGGACTGCAGAAATTACTTATTGGATCTTACTGAATGACTAGCAATGAATAAAAACCCTCATGTTTATTTGAAGTGATAATTTGTACTGAAATTGTAAAAAAAACATTAAATGTTTTATCTTTTTTTTTTTAATGTGGCTTATTTCTTTTCAGATATGAAGAGAACCTTGGGATATCTTCCTTGGCTAGCCTTTTATTCTGGATGAAATGCGATTACTAGTTATTCCTCTGAGTTTTTGGTTTTGTTTCTTTTTTCAACCATCAAATTAAGTTGAAGCAACATAAAAGTAATAATTTGGTTCAGAATTTATGAGTTGAAGGCTGCTAGCAGGGACCACAGCCATAACATATATAATAACTTTATGCTATAATGTTGAGAGATGCTGGGATTCATTTTCTGTAGGATCTTAGCAAACTTAGATTGCTGGGGTGGCTTGAGAACATTACTTCATAGAAGACTGGAGAAAGGAGTAAACAATCTTCCAGTTCTGTCTAGGTTTGTTCTTAGCTAATTAATAGACAAAATTTAGGTCATGAATGTTCTCTGATGCCTTTCAGGAATAAGAATATACTGACAATCTCCACGTCATAAAGATGCCCAGTCCTTCCTGACCAGTAAGGACTATATTGAATTCATTTAATCTGAGTGCCTGGGACTTGGATGGAGAAGAAGGAAAGGGCTGGTTACAGTACCTTCCTTTCCCAAGGTCATGGATTGAAACTCATTCATACAGGGCAAACTGTTTGCGGTTATATAATCAGCTCTATCTCGATGAGGTAGGAGAGTACAAATGAGAGAGTGATTACTTGTGAACAGAGGGCCAGGGGAGATTTGAGAGAAGAGGATTAAGAATCTGACATGTAGCAAAGTGGATTTGCTACAAAGAATTTCAGAGGAATGGTGTCCGTACAGGGGATGCAGCCTGTCACGGAGGGTCAGAGTCCAGAGGGCGGTCCAACATCCTCCTCAGTGATAGTTATACTATACCATTTATTAAATACAAACCATTGCTCTCTCTTTCTTAATTGGGTTTCTCTAGGTGTTACCCAGTTTTTATTGACATTTTCAAATAACAGCATTGGTATTTGTATATCCTTTATATTGTTTATTTTTATTTTGTTATGTCGGTTTTTAAAACATTTTTCATTAACTTCAACTTATCTTTAATTTGCATCCTTTTCTACTTTTTGTTTAGTTTTGTTATTTTCCTAATTTCTTAATTAAAGCTAGCACCGGGTTTCATTATTTTTAGTCTTGCTTAACAATAAAGACATTTAAAGTTATATATTTTCCCCTGATTGTAACTTTAACTGCACCCTACACATATTAGCATGAAATAGTCTTTTTCATTAATCTCTAGACTGTAATTTGCTTTTAGTTTCTCTTTGATTCAAGGGAGACTGTGCAATTTTCCGATAGTTAAGAGTTTGTTTGGCATTTTAAAATTGTTTCTTCCTAATTTTATTGGATTATGACCTGAGACTATGGCCTAGATAAACATCTGCTTTCTAAAATTTATTGAGGTTTGCTCCATGGTCAAGTGCAGGATTGAGTTTTCTAGTGATTTCATCAATACAAAATAAAAATGTTTTTTAGTTGTAGGGTAAAAAAGTGTGTGGTGTGTGACATACAACGTGTTCGTTCCGCTGTCCCCCAATGGAACAGGTCTTTCTGGAAGGCACTGCTGTCAGGGGATGGGTGCAGGCTCTAGTTCTAACTCTAATACAGTGGCCTCCCATTGTTCTTACTGAGAATCCTTACTTAGATTTTGTTGAATAAAAGGCTTCTCAATTTGTTGTAAGTCTTTTGATCAATCTTTAGACATTTGAATGATTGCCTTTGCTACCCTTGACTAGTTTAATAGATCTCTTTCTCTGGGGGAGAGGTTTCCTTAGCTGCTCACACTGCCATTACAGAGTCTCTGCTTCCTGGGCTCTCTGTTCTTGTGCCACTGGTCTACCTGTCAATCTCTGTGTCAATATCATGTTGTATTATTTCTTAGATATCTGGTAAAACAAGCCCTTCTATTCTTGATCCTTAGCATTTTCATATAAAAATTTTGGAATCAAGTCCTATTTAAAAACTAAAACCTATTGGAATTTTTTACTGGGACTTCATGAAATAGAATGGACATCTTTACAGTATTGACCCTTCAATCTAAGAACATGGTGTATTTCTCCACTTAAGTATTTCATTAATGTTTCTCAAAGTTTTTAACTTATAAAATTTTTCAAACATACATGAAATCAGAGTGAATAATTTGAACTCTCATATATCCATCACCAGAATTTAATAGTAATTTAACATTTTGCTATATTTGGTTTATTTTTTTCCTTTGCTGAAATTTTTAAAAAAATTCTGCTATCATGATATTTGACTCCTAAATACTTTATCTCTAAATAACATTTTCTTTTATAACCTTAATACCATATTTTTATCTAACAGTTAACAATAATTCTTACTTTAAAATTCATTTGCTATTTTTTGCTAGTATACTTAAATATAAAAGTTTGTGTATTGACTGCATCAAACAACCTTGCTTTTATATAAACTCATAAAAATCTAACAATTTACTGTATTTCAATATACCATCAATTATGAGATACACATTTACATGCTATTTTTTTAAATTTTTATTGGAGTATAGTTGTTTTACAATGTTGTGTTAGTTTCTGCTGTATAGCAAAGTGAGTGAGTTATACATATATCCACTCTTTTTTTGGATTGTTTTGCCACATAGGTCTTAAGAAAGTGCTATGGTCTGAATGTTTGTTTCCTCCCAAAACTCATATGCTGAAAACTTAACCCCTAAAGATGATAGTATTAGGAGGTGGAGCCTTTGGGACGTTCTAAGTCATGAGGATAGAGCCCTAACGAGTGGGATTAGTGTTCCTATTAAAAGAGACCCCATGAGATCCCTCACCCCTTTCACCATGTGAGGACACAGTGAGAAGGTCCCAGCTGTGAAACAGGAAGAGGGCCCTCACCAGAACGTGACGATGCTGCTGTCTTGTTGTTGGACCTCCAGCCTCCATAACTGTGAGAAATAAATGTTTGTTGTTTATGAGCCACCCAGTCTGTGATGGTTTGTTATAGCAGCCTGAACAGACTAAGCCAGAAGGCTTCCAACTTAATTATGACTCATCTATTGTGAGATGTAGCCCACCCACAAAGATGTTAAATGTATTTAATGTATCTTTAAATTGATAAAATATGGTGTATGTGGATTCTTTGGATTTTCTTTGTAGACAGTTACCTGCAAATAATGAGTTTTGTTTCTTCCTTTCCCATCCTTGTAACTTTTATGTCTTTTTCTCGCCTTACAGAGCTGGCTAGGACATTTAGTACAACGTTAAATAAAAACATTGGTAATAGGCGTTCTTGTGTTACTCTTCTTCTCTAAGGGAAAATGTTACTATTTTTGCCATTAAGTATGATGTTTATCGTTTTTTGTTCTTTAGACACCCTTTACTATATTAAGGAAGTTCTCTTTCTGGATTACTAAATTTATCTTTTTCATGAATGGTGGTTAAGTTTTATCAAAGACATTTTCTACGTGTACTGAAATGATTGATTTTTTTTCTCCTTTTGTTTGTTAATATGGCAAATTACACTGATCAATTCTCCAGTGCTAAACAACCTTGCATTCTTGGTATAAATCCAACTTGGACAGATTACCTTTTAAAATATTGCTGCACTGTTTGTCAATATTTTTGTAGGATTTTTGCAACTATATTATTGAGATTGGCCTGTAACTTTCTCTTTTTTCTGCTGACTTTGTATGGTTTAGGTATCAAAGTTACACTAACCTCAAGAGCTGGGGAGTACACTGTTTTCTATTAACTGAAAGAATATGATAACATTGAAATTATTTCCTCCTTAAATTTTTGGTAGAGTTCACAAGGAAAGTAAACTGTGTCTATAGTTTTTATTTTGAACCTCTTGGTGCCCTCATGCTTCAGATGGTCTCTCATAAACAGCATATAACTGAGTGTTGTTTTATTATCTAGCCTGGCATATTTATCTTCTAACTAGGGTATTTAGTCCATTACATTTAATGTAATAATTGCTATATTTGGGCTTAAATTTAACATCCAATCTTACACTTTCTCTTTTTACTCTCTGTTTCTTGTTTCTTTTCCCGTCTTTTCATGCCTTCTTTTGAATTTTTGTCATTCCTCTTTTTGTCCTCTCCTAATTTGGAAGTCATTATACCCTATTTTTGTTGGTTACATTTTTATTGGTTATTTTAGAAATTACAACATGTATTATTAACATGATACGTTCAGAATTTAATCATTATTTTTACCTTCCTCCTGAATAATGTGATGACTTTGGAAAACTTTAACTCCATTTATACCATCCCAACTGTAGTTACTGCATATTTTAATTTTACATATTTTAACACCTACTCAAGACATTATTATTGTTTTATACAATCAGTGTTCATTTATTTTATCCAAATAGTTGCCTCTTTTCACTCTACATTTCTTGAATCTCAGCATCTCTGGCTAGATCATTCATTTACCTTCTACCTGAAGTACATCCCTTAACATTTCCATTAATGAAGGTCTGCTGGTGGTACAATTTTAATTTATATAAAATATCTATTTTAATATTTTAAATGACTTACTATTTTTACTGAATGTATTATTCTAAGGTGGGAGTGGTTTTTGGCAATACTGCAGGTGGTGTTCTAGCTTCCATTGACTGATGACTTCTCAACAGTAGCAATCTTAACTGTTATTCCTTTACACTTTTTTTACTCTGACTACTTTTAAGGTTTTCCTCTTGTGTTGGCTTTTCTGCCGTTTCACTGTGCTGTGTATAGATGTGAATTTATTTTTATTTGCTCTGCTTTGAATTAGTTGAACTTTTTGAATCTGTGGATTTGTGCCTTTCATCAGTTCTGGAAACTTTTTAACCATTATCTCTTCAAATATTGCCTCTGGGACATGCTTTTTTCTTCTCCTTTTGGTACTCAAATGAAACATAGAATTTGTTATCATCTTACTTGACAATATCCTTAGTCTTCTGTATTTTCCTTTTTTTTGGTCTCTCTGTGCTGCATTCTGGATAAATTTTTCTGACCTCTCTTCCAGTTCACCAATTATCTTTGGTTGTAGCTAATCTAATTTCAGCCTTCTTTTGAGAAGCTATTTTTGGCACTTTCTAAAATCTAAGTCACTGAATATTTTCTTATTTCTGAAGATATTTCAATCTTGTATTCTTTTTTTTATTTTTATGAATTTATTTATTTATTTATTTTTGGCTGTGTTGGGTCTTCGTTGCTGCGTGCAGGCTTTCTCTAGTTGCAGCGAGCAGGGGCTATTCTTCGTTGTGGTGCATGGGCTTCTCATTGCGGTGGCTTCTCTTGTGGCGGAGCACAGGCTCTAGGCACACGGGCTTCAGTAGCCGTGGCTCGCACACTCTAGAGCACAGGCTCAGTAGTTGTGGCGCACGGGCTTAGTTGCTCCGCGGCATGTGGGATCTTCCAAGACCAGGGCTCAAACCCATGTCCCTTGCATTGGCAGGCAGATTCTTAACCACTGTGCCACCAGAGAAGTCCCCTTTCGTCAGTTTTTAAAGTTAATGTGTGAAACTTTCTGTGACTATATTGCAATGCACATGCATAGGTTTTAAAATAAAACCTGGGTTTAACCTTAACTCTCACTAGCTTTGAGACTTTGGGCCAGTTTTATGAATTTTTTTTAATGCTTGGTTTTTCTATCTCTGAAATATGGCTAATAAAGCTACCTTGTATTCTTCTATAAAGCAACACTTGGTGTGTAAGTACTCAAAATGTGTTCACTGAATTACAATTCTGTTTTATCATTAGGATGAGGAACCAATTAGGAGGGTATTACAGTCCAGGCCAAATGTGAAAATCTGAACTGGAGTCTGAGCAGTAGAAATGGAAAAGCATTCTGGGACCTTTGGAGTAGAGTGGACAACAGCATTTGGTAATTAATCATATGTGGGGAGGAGAAGTCAAAACTACTGAAAAAGGTCCTGCTTGAGTGAAATGTAATGAATTACCTGAAATAGAGGAGAAATGGACTTGAGGGAGAATAAACAGAATACAATTCTTAGAAGCTATCAATGTGTTAAATTTTTTTAATTAAAATTTTAAAAATTTAGCTTCATTGATGTATATAAAACTAAGATATTTAAAGTGTACATTGTGATGATTTGATATATGTATATATTGTGGAAGAATACTTCCCATCTAGTTAACTAACACACCAATCACCTCACACATTTTTTCTTTTTCTTTTTTTGATAAGAACATTTAAGTTTTATACTCTGCTAATTTCAGTTATACAATAGAATATAGTGTTATCAACAATAGCCACCATTTCACCATGTTTTACATTAGATTCTCAGACCTTATTCAACTTTAAAGTTTTTGTACCCTTTTATGAACCTCTCCCCACTTCCCATCCCGCCCCTCACCGAGGCCCTGGCAACCACTCTTTCTGTTTCTATGTGTTTGACTTTTTTTTTTTTTTTCCAGATTCCACATATAAGTGATACTGTGCAGTATTTGTCTTTCTCTGTCTGGCTTATTTCACTTAGCACAATGCTCTCAAGGTCCAACCATGTTGCAAATGGCAGGGCTTTCTTCTTTCTCATGGCTGAATAATATTCCACTGTATGTATATACTACACCTTCTGTATCCCTTCATCCATTGATGGACACTTAGGTTCCATACCTTGGTTATTGTGAATAATGTAGCAATGAACATGGGAGTGCAGATATCTGTTCAATATCCTGTTTGCATTTCCTTTGGATATATACCTAGAAGTGGGATTGCTGAATCATATGGTAGTTCTTTTTTTAATTTTTTGAGGAACTTCCATACTGTTTTCCATAGTGGCTGCAACAATTTACATTCCCACCAACAGTGTGCAGTGTTCCCTTTTCTCTACATCCTTACCAACACTTGATATCCTTTGTCTTTTTGATGATTACCATTCTAACAGATGTATTGGGGTATCTCATTGTGGTTTTGATTTGCATTTCCCTGATGATTAGTGATGTTAAGCACTTTTTCATGTACCTGTTGGCCATTATATATCTTGTTTGGAAAAATATTCAGTTCCTCTGCCCATTTTTAAATCATATTGTTTGATGTTTGCTATTGAGTTGAATGAGTTCTTTATAGTTTTAAAATATTAACCCCTTATCAAATATAAGATTTGCAAATATTTTCTCCCATTCTGTAGGTTGCCTTTTCGTTTTGTTGATGGTTTCTTTTGCTGTGCAGAAGCTTTTTAGTTTGATGTAGTCCTACTTGTTTATTTTTGTTTTTGTTGCCTTTGTTTTTACGGTCAAATCTAAAAAATCATTGCCAAGACTGGTGTCAAGGGGCTTACCTTTGTTCCCTTCTAGGAGTTTTATGGTTTCAGGTCTTAAGTTCAAGTCTTTAATCCATTTTTAGTTGATTTTTATGTGTGGTGTAGCATAGTTGTCGTTTTATTCTTTTGCATGTGGCTGTCCAGTTTTCCCACCCATCCTTTTCCCACTGTGTATTCTTGGCTCCTTTGTCATAAATTAATTGACCATATGTGCATGAGTTTGTTTCTGTGCTCTATATTCTGTTCCATTGATCTATTATCTGTTTTGATGCCAAACCATAGTGTTTTGATTACTATAGCTTTGAAATGTAGTTTGAAATCAGGAAGAGTGATGCCTCCAGCCTTTTCTTTTTCAAAGTTGCGATGGCTATTCAGGGTCTTTTGTGGTTCCATACAATTTTCTTCTGATGTCTGATCTTATTTATTCATTACTCTCAGAACATTGCATTTTTGACTGGACTCAAGACTTAGAGGTCAAAACTCTCAGAGACATCAGCCTCCATCTCTTGGCAATCTGTTCCTGGCATTTTGCTTTGGCTTCCTTCATTCCCTTGGCCAAAGGCATAGCGTATCCTGCAGCCTCTTTCTTATTTTCCTTAGTACACTGTTTCTTCAGAGCAATACACCAATGTGTGTGTTGCACAACATGTGGAGTAACAAGACACTGAATCTTGGGTGCTTTGGTCCCAGGTTTCTCACCTTCTTTGTTTAAGGGCTTTCTCTCAACATATGGGCAAACGCTATCCTCTTTAGAGAGACTGAAAAGTTTCTGGATTCCACCAACTCTTTTGGGCCTCAGGTGACAAGGCACAGTAGTATTAATGAGTCCAGGAATATCCTTCTCCCTATTTTTTTATGATGACCAAATTGAGAACACTCAGATTGACAACTGCAGTGCAACCCTGTACAGATCTGTGCTTTCTTTCTCCAGCCCTCCTTGATCTGTAATAGAAATGCCTCTTACTTAGTAGCAGGCCGACATGGCCATGGGTCAATGTATGATGGGGTTACATCCTGATAAATCCATCGTAAATTGAAAATATTATAATTTGAAAATGCATTTAAAACACGTAACCTGCTGAAAATCATAGCTTAGCCTAGCCTACCTTAAATGTGCTCACAACACTTACATTAGCCTACAGTTGGGCAAAATCATCTAACACAAAGCCTATGTTATAATAAAGTGTTGAATATCTCATGTAATTTATGGAATACTGAAAGTAAAAAACAGAATGATTGTACGGGTACAGAACGGTTTTAAGTGTATCAGTTGTTTACCCTTGTGATCATGTAGCTGATAAGAGAGTATCGTACCATATATTGGTAGCCCAGGAAAAGATCAAAATTTGAAGTACAGTTTCTACCGAATGCACACCACTTTTGCACCATCATAAAATCGAAAAATCATTAAGTTGAACCATTGTGAGTTGGAGACCATCTGTATTTACATTTGCTAGTGAGATTTATGCTTTCATATGTTTTCCTGTTACTAAATAGTGTCCTTTCATTTCAGCATGAAGAAGTCCCTTTAACATTCCTTGTAAGTCTGGTCTGGTAGTGATGAACTCCTTCAGCTTTTGCTTGTCTGAAAAACTCCATCCCTTCTTCCAGTCTGAAGAACAACTTTGCCAGGTAGAGTATTCTTGGTAATATATCAGCACTTGTAATATATTGTGTCACTCCTCTCTGGCCTGCAAAAGTTATGCAAAATATCTGCTGGTAGTTTTATGGGGTTCTCTTGTACATAACAAGTTGTTTTTCCTCTTGCTGCTTTTAAGATTCTCTCGTTTTGACAGTTTAATTATAATGTGTCTCAGTGTGGGGCTCTTTTTTTTTTTTTTTGGCCCTGCCATGTGGCTTGTGGGATCTTAATTCCCTGACCAGGGATCAAACCTGTGCCCCATGCAGTGGAAGCACAGAGTCTTAACCACTGGACTGCCAGGGAATTCCCTGGGGCTTTGTTTTTTTGTTTTTCTAAAAGTTTTTATTGGAGTATAGTTGATTTACAATGTTGTGTTAGTTTCCAGTGTACAGCAAAGTTTGTGGGGCTCTTTGAATTCATCTTATTTGGAATCCTTTGGGATTCCTGCTTAGGAAAGATTTTACCCTTTATTTCTTTGAATAAGCTTTCTGACCCTTTTTTCTCTCTTCTCCTTCTGGAACCTCTATAATGCAAGTATCAAGTCTGCTTGATGGTATCCCATAGGTCCCTTAAGCTATCTTCATTCTTTTTCACTTTTTTTTTGGTCCTCTGGATGCATTCCACTGCCCTCTTTTTGAGTTTGCTGATCCTTTCTTCCCCATGATCTGGTCTGCCATTGAACCCCCTACTACGTTTTTCAGTTAGTATTCTTCAGCTCTGTGATTTCTGATTGATTCTTTCTTATATTTTCTATGTTTGGGCTGAAATTCTCACGCTATTCATGCATTACTCTCCTGACCACGGTGAGCATCTTTATGACCATTATTTGGAACTTATTTATCTCTATTTCATTAAGGTCTGTTTTTGGAGTTTCATCTTTTTGTTTGCAACATATTCCTCTGTTTCTTCATTTTCCTTGACTCTCTGTGTTGGCTTCTGTGCATTAGATAAAATAGCCACCTCTCCCAGTCTTTTTTTTCTGGGCGGGGGGTCTTCATTACATGCAGGCTTTCTCTAGTTGTGGTGAGCGGGGGCTACTCTTTGTTGCAGTGCACGGGCTTCTCATTGTGGTGGCTTCTCTTGTTGTGGAGCATGGGCTCTAGGCACACAGGCTTCAGTAGTTGCAGCGTATGGGCTCTAGGGCGCATGGGCTTCAGTAGTTGTGGCACGCGGGCCCTAGAGCACGTGGGCTTCAGTAGTTGTGGTGCATGGGCTCAATAGTTGTGGCACACGGGCTCTAGGGCATGGGCTCAGTAGTTGCAGCACACAGGCTCAGTAGTTGTGGCACGTGGGCTCTAGGGTGCGCTGGCTCAGTAGTTGTGGCACACGGGCTCAGTAGCTGTGGCTCGCAGGCTGTAGAGCACAGGCTCAGTAGTTGTGGCACACGGGCTTAGCTGCTCTATGGCATGTGGGATCTTCCCAGACCAGGGACTGAACCCGTGTCCCCTGCATTGGCAGGCGGATTCTTAACCACTGTGCCACCAGGGAAGTCCCCAGTCTTGACAGAGTGGTCTCGTGTAGGAGATGAACCTAGGATTCAGCCCATCAACCTCTTGGTTATCTCTCAAACTCTGTGACTGTCTGAACCTCCTTCTTTGTTCTTAGTGGCTCCAGGGAGTTGAGGTTCTGCTAGGACCTCTCAGTGTTCCAAAGGGAACATTCTCAGTCAGTACCTAGATGCAGGCTGATTGGAAACTGAACCCTCAGGCAGCAGCTTTTCAAGTATACAGATAGACCCTTCCAGGGAAAGACTGGAAGATAGGTGTTTCTATCTGCTCCCTCTGTGCTGAGCAATAGGGGGATGGAACTGTTTCTTTGTACAGTCCTGTGGGATCCACAAACACAAGGCTTGCTGGCCATCAGAGGCAAGTAATCAAGCGGTGCACTCCCTGGGTAACAGCCACAAAAGACAGGGCAGTAGAGATGTGTCGAAGCTCCTTCCAGGAAGACACCAGCAACCTCGAGTGGGCAAGAGGGAGAATGCAGAGACAGAACCACCAGCCTCCCTGGTCCCCAGGGAAGATCACAGTCATCTAGATGTGTGCTAAATTAGAAGCCTGACCCTCAGGCTGCAGCTTTTAAGATGAGCAAATGGGCATCTTTCAGGAAAAGGCTGGGAGATGGGCATTTCTGTCTGCTGCCCTTGTGCTGAGCCCTGCGGGGAGAGCCACTGTGAGTCCTTGCAAGCCCATTTAGAACTGTTTTTTCTTTGCTATAGACTTGTGGGTCTTGTGGATGCAAGCCCTGCTGGCTTTCAAAGCTAGGTGTTTTGGTGTGGTGGGGGAGGTCCATCCTTCAGGTGGAAGACTTGAAAGTTGGGGCACTGGATGTTGGGCCCAAACCCTTCACTCCTCAGGCAGAAGCTGGGAGTTGTGTGTTCCCTCCTGATTGTATCTCACTGTGCCAAGGGTAAGATTTATGGTGACAGTATGTCTCAGTCTTTCTTATCCATTTCAACATGGGCATTTTCTCGTTCACCCAATGTGTAAGAGTTGCTCAGCTAGTTTCTGAACTTCTCTCTGAGGGAACTGTTCCGTGTGTAGCTGTAAATTTGGTGTCTGTGGAGCAGGCGAGTTCAGGAGCCTCCTATGTCACCATCCTGGTCCAGAACTCTCAAAAATGTTTTAATCTGGTAATCCAAGATGTCAAAATATTCTAAAACCCATCTAGATGTATACATACCCAAAGCTTTTTATGCTTAGAGATTACATTCATATCCAGCACTCTCTAATGATCCTAGGAATCAGTGCGTATCCAGCTTTCAATATAAACTAGCTTTAACAATCCTGAAATAGTTTGGATTAAATTAAAAATCAAAGGTTCTAGTAAGCTTAGTGTTTTCAAACTTTGGAACCAGGTGTTGAATTCCATGACACTGTTTCTAAACTCCAAGGCCAAGCTAAAAGCGGATTAAGAACTGGAATTTTTACAAGAATGGCTTTTTCTAAATTTGGAAACTTTTTGGATATTAAACTGCCTTTTTATGTCTTCTGCTTTATTAAGGCAATTTATAATTATACAATGAATTTCTAATAGATTTTAAGTGATTAGCTTTGCGGAGTGTTCAACATCCAATATAAGGGCACAATCAGTTTTACTGAGTACATTAAAATTGCATTTATTGAACATGTTTAAATTTTTTTCATGGACATAATTTTTATACCAAATGTCAATAAAAGCGAAACCATACATTAACATATTTAATATAACAAAGAGATGAAAATTCAGGAGGGTATGCCTAAAAGTCAAATTCTAGGAATTAGAAATAATTTGAGGGGCACTGTAAATTATGAGCCAAGCTCAAAAGAGATACACACGTCACTCTTTGACTGTGCTGTCTTTCTCAACAACAGGAAACCAGTGCTGGCATCCACTACCATGGGCGCCCCGACCTGAGCAGAGGGCCGCGTCCTCCACCATATTATGCCTGTTGCTGTGACCTTGGGTGAATGGTTGAGATGGAGTCAAGAAAGGCATCACGATCCTCCATTTGTAGTCTGACTCTCTCTATGGTGACATTTAAACAGTGGAGTAAAGGGGGGACTCGGTGCCCTTAACTTTTAGGGTTGACAACGTAATCAGAAAGAAGTAAAGGGCTTATAGATAAGGATAATTCATTTTTCATCTGAATTTTATTTACAGCTTGCTTCAGTAGTCTGCTAACACCTGTATTCTGTTTATTTCCTTCCTGGATAGATCATTTAAAGAGACTTTTCCCATGAGGGGAAAGGTAATAGGAAGCTTCATTTGAAATTTTTTCCAGAAAGGATATTTAAACAAGGCTGATTGAACTAGGAGAACCATTTTACTGATGGTCTAAGTTTAAAACTATTTCAAATGTGTATGTTTTCATACTTTGTGTTCTTAGAGTTTTTCAGGTGATGATTATTTTTAAAACATTATTGACTTAAATCTTACAGGACTGATGAAGTGAATCTGTATACATCATATCCATTTCATAAACAGAATGAACAGAAATGGTAAGTGACTTGCCTGAAAAGCTATAGTCATTCAGAAGTACACTGGATCTCTCTCCCAGACCTTATTTTTAAAGCACAGCTATAATGGCTATATTGAGATTTTACGAAGTGGGGTTTCATTTCATTTCTCTAAGTTAATGAACAGATATTCCAGCCATGGTATATCTGCCATGGTTCACGGAAAACAGAAAAAGGAAATGAACCAAGCCTATCTACACCCCTCTGCCCACGTGATCCCATTAGCTAGAGTTTATTGTTGATAGCTAACTAGCACACTCTATAGCTACATAACAAAACAGGTAGTTAAGTCACTTGTTAGGTTTTTGCATAATTAAACAATTAGATGTTGTTAAGGTTCACTGATGCCCCCAGTTTACCTTCAGATGCTGTACTCCTTTTAGCTTTGACTATCCCATTCTACAAATGTCCATCATTTTCAGAATGGTAGACATAAGCTTAACATGACCCAGCAATTCCACTCCTAGTATATACCCAAGAGAATGGAAAACATGTCCACACAAAAACTTGTACGTGAATGTTAACAGCAGCATTAGTCATAACAGCCCCAACATTGAAAGAACCTAAATGTCCCTCAAATGATGAATGGATAAACAAATGTGGTACATCCATACAATGGAATATTATTTGGCCATAAAAAGGAACGAAGTCCTACTACATGTATACATGCTACACCATGGATGAACCTTCAAAACATTATGCTAAGAGAAAGAAGCCAGACACAGAAGGCCACGTGTTGTAATTTTTTTAAAACTTGTCATTCATATGAAATGTCCATAATGGGCAAATCCATAGAGACAGAAGATTAGTGTTGACCAGTGGCTGGGGGAGAGGAGAGGAGTGATTGCTGATGGCTGTGGGGTTATCTGGAGGGATGATGAAATGTTCTGAAATTAGATAGTGGTGACGGTTGCACAACTCTGTAAACACACTAAAAATCAATGAGCTGTGCATTTAAAAGGGTGAATTTTATGGTATGTGAATTATATCTCAATAATGCTGTTACTTAAAAAAAAGTCATCAGTATGATTTCCTATTTCTCACATGCTGGAGACCAATTAATACCATTTCCTAATGAGCAAGAAATAATGGTATACTTTAGCTAAAAAGAATCTGAGAATCTTGATATTAAGTATTGCTAATATATATATAATAGCTTAGAATAGTTTTAGTTCACACTCTGATCAATAATGGATTTATTATTCTTATCTGGGAAAAATTAAAAGTATAGGTAGCTACAGTCTGGAAAGAATTATTATAGGCTAGAAATTTTTTTAAAAGAGAAATATTTGTTCTCAGCAATATGAAAATAAAAACTTACAAGGAAATGACCCATGGATGACAAGGCGTGTAACAAAGCTAACATGTTACACAAAGGTTTACACTGACAAGTTTTAAAAACTTACAGCACATGGGAACCCTGACCCAAAACAGAGTCTTTATGTTCTAGTTCATTCTCTCTCCACTTTAGGCACCCTCCAACAGGCATTTCTGTGGTCAACTGGTGATGGCTCTCCCTTCAGAAGCCATCAGCGCTGCTCCCAGCGTGAGCCAGGGACAGTCACAGATGACAGAAGTCACGGCCGCACCCTTTGGCCATAGCAGCCTGCTCCCCGTCACCAGCGACAACTGCAAAACATAAACTGGCACATATGGAAGCTTTTTAAATCGGAAGAATCCAGTCTAGACCTTCTTTCTTTGATTGACACTTCTGAGTTTGTGTTTTACAGAACAATATTCTGTTGCCTGCAACGTACTCCGGGCCACATTAATGCCATAATGACTACATTTGCATGATTGCGTAGAGCTTAAAAAGAGAGAACACCACGTTTCTTGCACTGTGTTCATGTGTGAAAACAGAAAAAGACAATTGTCAGTTTTCCAGGTCTTTGGCTAAAGTGTCACGGATGAATTGTAAGGTACGTTGGTACAAAAAAGCATCCTTTTTCTTTGGCTTACAAATGTTCAAATGGTTAACATCCACAGGAATTAGATCTCCAATGCCTAGATCTGAAGAAAACAAAAATGTCAATAAAATTTAAGTAAAAATATAAGCTGCCCCCTGTCAACAGTGAAAGAGGCCAAATGCGTAGTTGTAAATGTTGATTTGGTTGTGATAAGAGAACCAAATCAGAGATAAAGGAACTTAAAGTTTGACTGTAACTAAACTGCATTTGACTAATCATGTGAGAATGGAGTCTCAGTAGGTGTAATTATAACTTTATGCTTTTCTCATAAATTCTGTGTGTGTGCTGCCGATTTCCTAATTCAATAGTGAACAGAGCCTGAGCACTGTCACCTTCAAAACGTTTACACACTGCAGGTTATTACTAAGTTATTCCACACTTCTCTGAACCACTTCTATTCCTAGAGCTAATATTAGAAACTTGATAATGAGCTCCCGTGCCCTGATGAAACGAATGGGAACGTCTCACATGGAATCCCTTCTATACCCAGCCCTCCATGCTCACTCTACCAGGGAAGGAGATGATGTGGCGCTTGCGAGAGCTGGTTGAGTTTTTGATGTTTCAGCCTAACCAAGTCCACCTAGATGGAAGTGACAGGAGGTACTAGTGAAGCCAGGCAGGTGAGGAAGTGCAGCTGGTGGTTATGAAGGAAGACAGGCCACCTGGTGACACAGAAGAAAGGGTGGACAGAATGATGACAAGGCTATGTCACTACCAGCAGCTGGTCCACAATATTAATTTTGCTTTAAGCTCCCAAATTCATCTTAAAAGAAAACAAAAAACTGGCCACCGTTCTTTGAACTCTTCAGGTTCTTCAACTACCAAAAAGCAGTTCCTCACCCTATGGCATATTGCTTTAAGGTAAAGTCTCTTCAGATTCCACTATAGGATATCAAGCCTCTTTCATTTTATATAGATAATAATGAAGTAGGACAAAACTTGTTACGCAGACAGAAGAACCATCTGGCAGGCGCTCCAGATACGCACCATGCCTGGCTGCCAGGAGCTCTCAGTAATGGCAGAGTGCTACCAGGACAGCACCTGACCCAGCCCCCCGAAGTGATCAGAAAAGGGTCTGACAAGCAAACTAAAGAGTTAGCCAGGTTGAGGGGAAAGCCTTTCAGGGAGTGAAATGTACGGGCTCTTCACTATGCTCAGAGGAACACAGGAGGCTATGAGGAGAACTGAGATTTGGGCTCTGCCCTCGAAGAGCCTACAGTAGACTACAGTGCTCTGCAGTAGCAGGTATTGGTCATTTCCCTCAGTCCCAGGATTAGGAAGACACTGAACTTTAACACTAGTTTTTTCCTTCACAATCTCTGTTGCTTGAATATTACTAAGCTTCCACACCTTTAGCTGATTTCTTTAAGGTTCCTGCAGGCGGCTATCAAGCTGTGAAATGAAATGCTCCTTTTAATCTAGCTGATAGAAAAGCTCTGATTCTTACCTTAATGCAGCAGATTTCACTGTTGAGAGCTAATGCAGAGTTAGCCGATTAACCTTTGCTGTCTAATCAGTTAAATAAAAGGAGGGAAGGGGAATGCCAAGGTTAAATGTTTGCAGAGAAGTTTTAATCTATGGCTTAAAAGAATAACAGAATCTAAATCTTCATACAACTGTCTCCTAAAACTGAGAAACTGGATATCAAAGTTGACGTTTATGATTACCACCAACCAGGAAACTAAGGACAAACAAGTTTCAAAAGAGTGAATACCTGCTGATTCCAGGGGCACCACGTGGAGTTTAATCATGCTACCAATGTAGGTTGGTAGTGTTTCTACAAAACTCAGCACCTGGAAGTTTCTATCTTTTGCAAACTCCAGAAAGTCATCCTGTAGTGTTTTAAGTGCAGGAGAATCTGTAAAATTATAGAGAGCGAGATTGTAACAAGATCTGTTTAGTTCATAATAAAATGCATCAACCTTCCAAATTTAGAGAGGAAATTAGGGTTCTGATTCAAGATTGTGGCTTGTTTATTTTCTCTTCTTCCTAAGAAGCCATTAAGATGAGAGAAAAGGGCTAAAACCAATCTAGAACTCAGAGGCCAGTGTCAGCGGGAGAGTTTTCTCACACTGCTGGCTGACCAGAAGCAGTACCCAGGGCAGTTTGGTGTGTGGGACTGAGGGGTCCCTCGGTGTGCTGGCTGGCACTTCCACGTCCACTCTGAAGCACAGCCTCCCATCAACAGAGCCTGTCTATAATCACAGAGCACCCGTCCCCTTCCTGTCCCCCATCCTCAAGTATCAAAGGGCGACCAAGAAGCACCAGGTCTTAGAGGAAAGCCTACCACCTGAGAGAGACAGACCAGGTGAGCAAACAGAAAACCTGGGCACAGAAGACACTTTTTTTAAAAAAAAACCCTCTAGTTAGTATCTTTAGAATGATTTCAAAAGAAAATGGATCACAGAACAAGAAAGAGCTTGTGGAAGATAAAATTTGACTGCAAAAAAAATCAAATTCAACAAAAGGTTTGAAGATAAAGTCCAATTACTCTCCATAAAGCAGAACAAAGAGCATATGAGCAAAAAGACAATGGTATACTAAAGCTCAAGCCAAGGGTCCCAAAATTCTGATTAACAGGTGTTCCAGAGAAAGAGAAGATGCTTATTAACCCCAAACAAATATAGTGCCTTATAATTAATATGAATATCTGTAAAGCTCGTGTATATTTTAACAGTTGATGATTTTCCAAACTTGTGGAAAAGAGCAGTTCTTTGGTAATTTGGAATAATACTTAACGCAAAACATTATGTAACTTTAAAAATTTTAAGATAGTGTTAAAATTATTATATTTCTTAAGCAGATAATGGCTTAAGAACAAAAAGGGAATGTATCAAAGAAAAATTAACCCCAAACTAAAAAGTTTCCATGATAGTCTAAACACAATTGATGTACAAATAGTAAAATGAGGTAATACAGCCAAGTTAAAACTGTTAGTCAAAACTGTTCTCCTCCTTCTCCTGTATAACTGGTGTTAATACAATGCCAATTCCCTTTAGAAAAAAAGTATTACCCTTGCTGAGTTCTTTGACTTCCAAAGAGGGAAAGAGAAGATAACGAATATTAACAGAGTATTCAGCCAGGTGGGATCCATGATGAGGGACACTATAAAAAATTATTCCTCTGGTATTGTTTATAATAGTACTCATTTCTGGCTTCTTAGAGGCTTCCAACAGCATCTTTTTGACAAGAAGACCTAGCCATAGAGAAGAAAAACAATGCATAAGCTATTTTCCTTCCCTTATTAAAAAAAAGGCAAACAAGAAATACAGAAAAAGAGATGCTTTCTTTAAAAAAGTTTAAACAATAATTCTCTGTAGTCCAACAAACAGGGCCTTAAAATATTAACACTTAGTAATGCGCCCAATCCTCTAAAATATATAGCACAAGACTACGAACAGGTAAGATTCTAGAAACTCATTTGTAAAGCAGATGTTACATCACAGGATGCACTTTCCCGGAGAAGAGAGTTAGGCACTGCATGTTGGGTGTCCATCAATGACGTGCATAGGCAGCAGCCAGCCTCCCCACCTACCCGCAGCAGCCCACTAACGACCACTCCGTTAGGACAGTACTAATATTTAAAAAACACATAGTCTCACATATCCACTGGGGAGAAAACAAAGCTGCTGTGGGAAAATCCACCTAGGAAGGCACCTTCTTTTCTGTCCCCCAACCTGGGCTTGGAGCTGATAGGGAAACACAAAGGTAACATGGATGGTAACAGTCGGTCTCTGAGGATATAAAGGGCTACATCCACCTTTCTCTCAGCAAAAAGCCCAGACTCAAGAGTCAGCAGTCCTGAGCATTTCATCAGCTAAACTAGGCCAAGGGCTGCTGAAAGGCCCTCTGCAAGGTGGATGGTGAACATTTAGCACTGGACTGGGAGTGGCTTGGGAGAAGCAGGGGATGTGGCTTAGCAAGCAAGCACTGGGACCAAAGAGGGGACACCTGTGATCACACCACCACTTCTGCAGGCCTTGGGCAAGGGGTAAGCAGGCATGCTGGGGCTGTGGGCACAGGAGCAGTGACGGACTCTGTGGTGGTTGGAGAAACAGGGAAGAAAGGGGGGGCCCTGGGACCAGCCAGGAGCGCTGAGAGATATTGACAAGTTGGGCTTACATACGCCATGGACAGCTTCTGATATTTACTCATTATCAAGCGTAGTGCTTAACTCATTTTCTTTTTATATGGTTTTTTACTAGTTGTCCCCTCTTAGAAAAACAAATAGCAGGGAAGGAGCCATAGCCAAAAACATTAATTTGGGGGGAAAAGGGCTACCAGTAAACAAAACAGAGAGCTCCATTGCTGACGACCTCACAATGCTTGCTTGGCAACAATGAAACATACTTACCTCCCATGCTGTGTGATACCCAAATCATTGGCCTATCCCCAACACCAGCAGCTCTGAGCTTCCTCAGAAGTTCGTTGCTCCTGAATGCAATGGACTTTCTGAACAAAATGAAAACAGCGGGTATGACAGGAGGCTACTGATTCCCCCTGCCCCAATTTTGCTATCCACGTTTTAAGGCAAGCTCTTTTGTTTATTGGACCAATTCTACATGCTACATTGGAGTCAGGAATACCTCCGTTCTCTCCGGCTGATTCCTGCAATTGCTCATTCCCCATTTCTAACCTAGTTACACTCGCACAGGTGGGAATATTTATGAAACCAGCATTGCTTAGGCATCTAAAACGCATCGGGCAATTTTCACGGGTCAAACTGGGGTCTTACCCCATTGCCCCCACCACTTAGGGTGTGCATCCCTCCTCATTAGGTGGCCTGACAAGACAAGGATCAGCGGAGACCATGCTGTCCTTTGCGAGTTCACCTGTGGAGTCAGCTGTCATTGCTGTTTAGTTCTACTTGTATTTATGTTACAAACACTAAGCTTTCATCATTTTGGTTTGTTACTTAGAAACAGCACAAAGCTATTAGAATCAGACTTCAAATAAGTAATTTTCAAACTAAAAGGGAACTCTAAAGCTGTCTGGTCTGGTAGTTTTAAACTGTGTATGTGGAGAATCCTTTCTTTGAAATAAAGGTTTATGCGAGCTCCTCTGGGCGACCTGGGGAAGGAGCCCTGGGGTCTCGCCCGCTGACCCTCAGCACCATTCCTCTGGCACCTAGGTGGAGGTCATTCATATATAACACTCAGTTTGATAACACAGATCAGACCAACTCCCTCCATTTGTAGACCAGACTTCCCAGACCAGTTTAATGACCTAAGATGGCTAGTGAGTCAAAGGCAGAATTGGCTATAGTCTAGGTCCTGAAGTCCAGAAATCGAGCACTCTCTCCTGTATATACAATTGGCACATACGATGTACAAGTGACATAAGGAGCCTACATTGCTCAGCATCTCTCTTGGCTTCCTTTAGGTGGTATGCTTGTGAACACAAAAGCCAAAAGCCCCATGTTTACTTCCAGGAATTAAGGAAACTGCTCTCGAATCCATGGTCCTTACTATGAGAATAGTTTTAAGCGAACCATGTTAGAAGCCCAACATTGACACTATATCTAAGCCTTATACAGTTTCATTATTTATAGCTAACTTCCTCTATAAGGAAGAGAAGAAAGGTTACGTTAGTTTTCCATAAGAAAATCCTGTCTGTGGCCTCAAAGATAAAACACCCCTCCATCCCAGAGGGCCCACTTGTGGCCTGGACCCTTCCCCCTCTGTTACCTTTCCATAGGGCACCTTGCTCTCCAGTCGCTAAGGCTGGTGTCATACTCCACAGATATAATTCGGAGAGCGGGACAGTCTCTTGCTAACCACGACTACATAAAACAAAAGGTACAAAAGGGAAGATATGAATTTCCACTGTTCCACTTATTTCCTAGCAATTGGAATTTGTAACTAAAGGACCCTTGTAATACTGACAACTAGTAAAAGACTGCATTGGAGTAAAGTATAAAGGTGACTAGAAACTCCAGCATTTTATCTTTTTATATCTCTGCTCATAAGGTGATATTGCATAAGGTCTATGCAGGTTTCAAGAGAATATTCTCAATTTTAATCTGCTATGGCCAAAAGCAGGGCCTGTTTTTGGAGTCTAGATCAAATTGGCTTTTTGAAAGCATTTAATAGAAAGCTGTGATCTCAGGACAGACAGAAGAGTGTGACGGAGGTTAGAGATTTGACCTGAGAGCTCAGATACTAATTACAGTTACAGTTCTGTCTCTGTGGAGCCGAGGTTTATCGTCATCTCCATATTTCAGTGTCACCAGAGAAAGAGTGCCAACCACTCTTTCTGCTGATACGCCCTTGTGAAGGTGGATAAGCAGAAGTGGGACAAAGCCTCAGGAACTGTTTATACATATTTACAGCATCAGTTTTCACTGAGCTTTAGATAAATTTCATTCAATAAATTAATGCCAAAGTTTAGGCTCTTTAGAAGAAATAATGTCAAAGAAATCCAAAGCAGAATTACTTCTTCAAAGTTTTTCCATTTTATAATTATTAAAATCACAGAACTAGCCAGCTGTTATTAATAGATTATTTATTGAATTATATATATATATATTTTTTGAATTATATTTTTAATGGAAGTGGACTATTTTACTGGCCCTTGCCCTTTGCCCATTTTTTACTTAACAGAATACTCTTATTAGAGTCATAGAATGTACCGTAAATTATACAACACAGAGTGATAAGCCCAGTTGTTCATGTAACATATTATAAGTGTCCCTAAGGAAAAGAAAAACTGCATGGAAAAAAAATCCCAGTAAAAAGAGAAAAGTAAGCATGTCACAGTGAGGACTCTAAAGGCCGGTGACACAGCAGTGTGTCGGGACAAGGGTGGCCTACCAGAGGTAGCCGCTTCCTTACCTTGGGCCAACATGTTGTATACTTGGTTTCATCCTCTGAAACCTTTCCAGTTAAATTCTGATCATTGTCCTGCTGGCGCCACGTTTTGAATGCTGCTCCCATAAGGCCATGAATAAACAGGACATCTGCTTTAATGGGCTGACTAACAGGGGAGAGAGTTTTTAAAAGAAGCAGAAAAAATGCATTATTACTTTGATAAGAATCTACACAGCACTCTCTTTGGATGGTGCTTATTTTAGCGGGTTTATATGACATAAAATAAACTTAATTAAGGCAAGCTTTATAAGCACAGGTTTGCTGAGGAGCCCTAAAGGAGTTCTGGCAAAGACATATATGCTGTGTGCTCACTGCTCTCTCTGTAAGGATGGAAACACAACTAGGCAGGCAGACCAACCAAAATCAACTGTAATGCGCTTAGTGATCAATGAAGTGACAGATGTCATAGATTACCCTCCAAAGAGTTCCATGAGAATATTACACAAATCAATAAAAGTATTTAAGAAATTAAATCATATGCTAGTGTAGTTTCAAACTCAGTATGCATGAAAAAGATTGTTTTTATCAAGGAAAATGATGTTTATCAGAAACAGAGCAAATGAGATTTTAAAGTAACATTCTTTCTTTGTATATGCCATTTAAAAAAAATGCAATAGTATATTACTTGCAAGCTATTTATAATACACACCCAATTATGTAACACATATAAAATACATTACCATATTATTTTATTTACAAATTAGAATTAACCAGGAAATCTATTTTTCAAGTTAAAAAAAAGTTCTTGCTATTTTCTGAGGTATTAAAGTGCCTGACAAAAATCTAAGAAATGTGTAATTTTTTCATTGTGGTATATTTATTGTCTTAGCAATGATACGACTGGAAATAGTGACCAGAAATAACCTTAAGAAAACAAACAAAAAAAGAAATAACCTTAAGAAGGAGTATGAGTCAAATTTATTACAACTTATTCCTTCCGATACATGCTTTTATAACCTCGCCTAAGCTTTCTCTAGTCCCTTGAGTTCTAGGCCCAGGCTGATTTGGTCGCCTGCATGTAATAATGTCCTAGCTCCTTCTCATCCAGATCAACCTCTACAACCCTGATCAGTTAATAACTTAGATTTACATGAAAAATGTAATGAAACAAAGAAGAAATATGCATTACAGAGTTTATGTGAGACATGTTATAAAAGGTGAATGCAGCCTTCCTGAAGGTAAGCCGCTGGTATAAAATAACCCTGGTAATTTAGCTAGTTCCATACTTTCACGACAGCTTGCAATGCTTCTGAGGTTATTAGGGGAAAACTGTTTCATTAAATAAGGTATTTTACTTATTTGTAAGGTATTTAACTTATCTAAATTATGCAGAAAGAAGTTAGAATATTAAGCCCTTGAAGCATTACGTCCCCACAGGGACAAAGAGGCTCTACCCTGCCTTCTTACCTTGTGCGGTACTGGGGGTGCAGCACGTACACGCCGTCCTGGTACTTATCTTGCACAGTCTCTCGGTCTAGATTAGCCAGGGTTCTGGCGGCGTGTGAGGCCTCCATAATGTGGTGGGACTTTATTGCTTCTACCAGTATCGAAACCCAGCCTGGTGAAAAGAACACATTCCCTAAACACCAGCACTAATCCGTCTCGGACTATTGAGAGGTTTTCAGACTGAAAATGATGGGAGGAAGGCAAACCTCAGCATCTGTCTACAAGAAAAAGCCCTACCACCACAATTACATTCTTCCCTAAGGCCCCCTGGGTCCCACAACACAATGCCATGATTTCCCCAGCCAGGTACTCCTTAGGGATCTCAACGAAGGTTAAGAGCCATTTTCTTTATTTAGAAAATCTAACAGAAGTTGTAATTACTAGAGATGAGGCCATAAATGGTAAGAAAATGTCATATTTTGCTTTAGCAAAAATTATTAAACTCAGTGAGTTGACACTAGTTATTTCATTCTGATTGGCATATTAGCAGCCCTTAATAATACACGAGTGAGTAGTTTCTTAATAATGAACTTGTCTGACAGACAAAAAACTTGTAAAACCTGAGGTTCAGGAAGGAAAAACTCATTTTTTTAAATTGAAGTATAGTTGATTTACAATGTTGTGTTAATTTCTGCGGTGCAGCAAAGTGACTCAGTTATACCTACATATACATTCTTTTTCATATTCTTTTCCATTATGGTTTATCTCAGGATATTGGGTATAATTCCCTGTGCTATACAGTAGGACCTTGTTGTTTATCCATTCTATATGTAACAGTTTGGAAGAACTATTTCTTAAAGGGAGACAAACACTTTGTGCAGTACAATTTCATTTATTATTAAATGTTTTTGTTGTTTAAAACAGTGTATTGCTTTATGAACATAAATATGTAGGCAAAATTTATGCTTGTGCGTGCATGCACACACACACACACACACACACACACACACACACACACACAAACACACAAAGATCTAGAAAGAGGCACCAAACTATTAAAGTCACTGCCTCTTAGGAGGGAGTTGGGGTTGTGGAGGGCTCTGTATAAAGCTGGGTTTAATTTTTTGCTATATCTGTGTTCTCCGAAGTATTTACAATGAGAGTCTATTCATGTATTATTTAATTTAAAATAAAACAAAATATGGGCTTTGAGGTCAGAGAGACTTGAGCTCAAATTTCTGTCCCTTGCTTACTTGCTATGGAAACTCAGTCAAGTTACGTGGTTCATTTGACCTGAAGGAAGGTTCTAATAAATTAATCTATATAAAAGCTGCCATTTCCAAGCGCAGCAGGTGCTCAATAGAGAGCAGCTTGTCCTCCCTCTTTCATCCTCCCACTTTCTGTGGCAAAAGTGTTGAGAAACACTGATGATAGGAGGCCATTATTTAATAATCCAAAAGAAATTTCAGACCCAATAATTCTTTAACAATACTCTAATTTGTAATATTAGAAAATCCCTCTTCAAAATCTCTTACAGAATGCTTTACAGTAATTAATGTTTTAAAATTCTACCTATAGAGATATACAAGTATGTTATTGGTATGTACAAAAATATGGCTTTATTTTTAACGGAGTCACAAGAAAGGAAACACAAGAGAAAGCACGGCACAAGCCATTTCTACAGCATTTTTTAGTTGGCAAAGTATTTTTACAATGCCTGAGATGCTTCACCTAATGCTCCTTGGAAAACTTGTGTCTTTCTTAAATATTTACTGTTTTTTAATTACATAACTTCTGAATACATTTTAATTGTAAAAATAAACAAACAAAAATAGCACTTAATAATGAACATCCCGCTTTAGCACTCCCATCATTTCCCAATTCCCACTTATATCCTCAGAAGTAATCAAAGTTAAAAGTCTGGTGGACACCCTTCCAAACCTTTTTAAAAATTCAGTTACATACCTATAATTTATGCATATACACTATAGCTCCATATGCTTTTTTTTTTTTTTTGCCTAAATGGAATTATACTATTCCTACTGGCCTGTGACTTGATTTTATACTTCAGCCATGTACACAGACCAGTTACCAATAATGAAATTGAATCAGTAATAAAAAAAAACTCCCAACAAACAAAAGTCCGGGACCAGATGGCTTCACAAGTGAGTTCTACCAAACATTTAGAGAAGCATTAACACCTATCCTGCTCAATCTGTTCCAAAAAATTGCAGAGGAAGGAACGCTTCTGAACTCAAGCAAAAAGGCCAGCATCACCCTGATCCCAAAACCAGACAAAGATATCACAAAGAAATAAAATTACAGACCAATATCACTGATGAACATAGAAGCAAAAATTCTCAACAAAATATTAGTAAGCTGAATTTAATGACACATTAAAAGGATCATACACCATGTATCAAGTGTGATTTATCCCAGAGATGCAAAGATGGTTCAATATCTTCAAATCTATCAGTGTGATACACCACATTAAACTGAAGAATAAAAACCATATGATCATCTCAAAAGATGAAGAAAAAGCTACTGACAGAATTCAACAGCCAGGGGACTTCCCTGGTGGCGCAGTGGTTAAGAATCCACCTGCCAATGCAGGGGACATGGGTTCGATCCCTGGTCCAGGAAGATCCCACATGCCGCAGAGCAACTAAGCCTGTGTGCCACAACTACTGAGCCTGCGTTCTAGAGACCACAAGCCACAACTACTGAAGCCCACATGCCTAGAGCCTGTGCTCTGCAACAAGAGAAGCACCGCAATGAGAAGCCCATGTGCAACAAGACCCAACGCAGCCAAAAATAAATAAATTTATTTTAAAAAATAAAATAATAAAAATAATTCAACATCCATTTATGATAAAAACTCCAAAAAATGGGTATAGAGGGAACATACCTCAACATAATAAAGGCCATATATGACAAGTCCACATCTAACATCATACTCAATGGTGAAAAGCTGAAAGCATTTTTTCTAAGATTAGGAAAAAGACAAGGATTCCCGCTCTCTCCACTTTTATTCAGCATAGTTTTGGAAGTCCTAGTCTCACCAATCAGATAAGAAAAAGAAATAAAAGGAATTCATATTGGAAAGGAAGAAGTAAAACTGTCATTGTTTGCAGATGACTTGATACTTTATACATAAAAAAATCCTAAGGTGCCACCAAAAAAACTACTAGAGTTCAACAATGAATTCAATAAAGCTGCAGGATACAAAATTAATATACAAAAATCTGTTGCTTCTATACACTAACAATGAACTGTCAGAGAAATTAAGGATTTACCACTTACCATTTACCACTGCATCAAAAAGTATAAAATACCTAGTAATAAACCTACCTAAGGAGGTAAAATACCTGTACTTGGAAAACTATATATAAGACACTGATGAAAGAAACTGAAGATGACACATACAGATGGAAAGATATACTGTATTCATGGATTGGAAGAATTCATATTGTTTAAATGACCGTACTACCCAAGGCAATCTACACATTCAATCCAATCCCTATCAAAATACCAATGGCATTTTTCACAGAACTAGATCAAATAATTTTAAAATTTGTATTGAAACACAAAAGACCCTGAATAGCCAAAACAATCTTGAGAAAAATAAACAGAGCTGGAGAAGCCATGCTCCCTGACTTTAGACTCTACTACAAAGCTACATTAATCAAAACAGTATGGTACTGGCACAAAAAGAGACATACAGATCAATGGAACAGAATAGAGAGCCCAGAAATAAACCCACACAATTATGGTCAGTTAATCTACAACCGAGGAGGCAAGAATATTCAATGGACAAAAGACAGTCTCTTCAATAAGTGGTGCTGGGAAACTGGACAGCTACATGTAAAAGGATGAAATTAGAACACTTTCTTACACCATATACAAAAATAAACTCAAAATGGATTAAAGACCTAAATGTAAGACTTGAAACCATAAAATCCCTAGAAGAAAACATAGGTGGAATACTCTTTGACATAAATCATAGCAATATTTTTTTTGGACCTGTCCCCTAAGGCAAAGGAAACAAAAGCAAAAATAAACAAATAGCACCTAATTAAACTTAAAAGCTTTTGTACAGCAAAGGAAACCATCAACAAAACGAAAAGACAGGGCTTCCCTGGTGGCGCAGTGGTTGAGAGTCCGCCTGCCGATGCAGGGGACACGGGTTCGTGCCCCGGTCCGGGAAGATCCCACATGCCACGGAGCGGCTGGGCCCGTGAGCCATGGCCACTGAGCCTGCGCGTCCGGAGCCTGTGCTCCGCAATGGGAGAGGCCACGACAGTGAGAGGCCCACGTACCGCAAAAAAAAAACAACGAAAAGACAACCTACTGAATGGGAGAAAACATTTGCAAATGATATGACCCATAAGGGGTTAATATCCAAAATATATAAACAGCTCATACAACTCAACATCAAAAAAACCCAAAACAACCTGATTAAAAAATGGGCAGAAGACAGGAATAGACATTTTTCCAAAGAAGACGTAAAGACGGCCAACAGGTACATGAAACAATGCTCAACATTGGGAAATGCAAATCAAAATCACAATGAGATTATCACTTCACACCTGTCAGAATGGCTACCATCAAAAAGAACACAGCTAACAAATACTGGCAGGGATGTGGAGAAAGGGGAGCGCTTCTAAATTGTTGGTGGGAACATAAATTAGTGCAGCCACTGTGAAAAACAGTATGGAGGTTCCTCAGAAACTACAAACAGAATTACCATATGACCCCACAATTCCATTCCTGGGTATATATCCAAATAAAACTAAAACACTAATTTGAAAAGATACATGCACCCCAATGTTCACAGAAGCACTGTTTACAATAGCCAAGATATGGAAGCAACCTAAGTGTCCATCAGTAGATGACTGGGTAAAGAAGATATAGTGTGTGTGTGTGTGTGTATATACACACACACACACACACACACACACACACACACACACAATGGAGTACTACTCAGCCATAAAAAGAACGAAATTTTGCCATTTGCAACAACATGGATGGACTTGGAGGGTATTATGCTTAGTGAAATTAGTCAGGTAACAGAAAGACAAACACTGCATGATACAACAGAAAGACAAACACTGTATGATATCATTTATATGCAGCATCTAAAAAATAAACTAGCGAACGTAACAAAAAAGAAAGAGACTTATGGATACAGAGAACAAACTAGCAGTTACCAGTGGAGAGAGGGAAGGGGGGAAGGGCAGGATAGGGGTATGGAATTAAGAGGTACAAATTACTATGTATAAGATAAATAAGCTACAAGGATATATTGTACAGCACAGGGAATATAGCTGATATTTTACAATAACTATAAATGAAGTATTATCTTTAAAAATTGTGAATTAGTATGTTGTATACCTGAAACTTCAGCTATACCTCAATTAAAAAATACATTAAAAAAAGAAAGGTAAAGCACAGAGAAAAAAAATTTTGGGAAAGACATGGACAGAGTCTCAATGACCTGTGGAACAGAATCAAGAGATTTAATATACAGAATTGAAGTCCCAAGAGGAAAGAAGAGAGAAAAAGGGACAAAAAAAAGAATATCTAAAGATAGACAAGCTGGAAAGTTTCCAAATTTGCTCAAAAACATCAACTCACAGATTCAGTCAGCTCAGTAGACCCCAAGCAAGATAAATATAAAAATAGACTAGGCACTTCATAGTCAAACTGCTGACAATCTAAAAAGAAGACAGGAAAAAAGACACATTTCATATAAGAGAAGAAAAGTGGACATAAGAGACTTCTCATCAGACAACACACACACACACACACACACACACACACACACACAGAGCATGGGGACAGAAGCCTGCTCTTGGTGTCTTAGAAACATGCCCCCAAATTGCTGCTTTGTTATCAATAAAAGGTTGATGTTCGGCTTGGGTCAAAAAAAAAAGAGAGAATGGAATGATATTTTTTAAGTGCTGACAGAAAAAAATAACACACTGTCAACAAAGTACTCTTTATCCATGGAAAATAACCTTTCCCTGGATAATAAAATAAAGGCAAAGTCAAGACATTTTCAGAAAATGAAAGGTGACAGAATTTGTTGCCAGCAGATCCAGGTCTTTAGGATGAAGTGAAATAATATCGGACACAAATTTAGATAGAAAAGAAGGAAGAGCGCTGTATATTATAAACATGTAAATAAAAAGTTTTCTTACGTTCTTTAAATACCACTTGACTGTTAAAACAAAAATAACAACAATATATTGTGAGGTCTATAACATGTGGTCTATAACATATTATGGTCTATAATTATGACAATACCACAAAGGATGGCAGAGTGTATAAACTGAATTATACTGTTGTGAGACTCTCACGTTATATACAAAATGGTATAATATGCACTTAAGATAGACTGTAAAGGAGAAAAAAAGAAACAAAAACCAGAGAGGGGACAAATTGCAAGAGCAAGACAACAGACACAACCAAATTATCAATAATTACATTAGAGCTAAAGAGACAAAACACTTCAATTAAAAGGGATTATCAAGCTGAACTTTTTAAAAAAGATGCAAGTATGTGCTGTCTTAGAGACGTACTTATTTTTAGTCGCAGAAAAATGAAAGCAAAAGAAGGGAAAAAGACAAAAGATATGTAATGCAAACAGCAAGCATAAAAAAAAAAGCCAGTATGGCTATTTTAATACCTGACAAAGCAGACTTGAAGAAAAGGAGTATTACCAGTGATAGAGACAATACTTAATAATAAAAAAATGAACATTTCACAAGGAAGAAAAATCTGATAGAACTAAAGGGAGAAACAAATTCACAATCACAGTTGAAGAATTTAACACGTCTCAGTAATTCATTAAACTAGACAAAACTCGGTAAAGATCTGGAGAAGATTTGAATAATATGATCAACCAACTTGGTTGAACCGTTATGTATAGAACACTTCATCCAACAACTACAGAATATTCCTTCATTTCAAGTGCACATAGAATATTCACCAAGATAGACCATAAAATGGGCCATCAGATAAGTGTCACATTTCCAAAAACTAAAATCTTACAGGGTGTGTTCTTTGAATGCATGGAATATTAAACTAGAAATCAAAGACATACGACATCTAGAAAGCCATTAATATTTGTAAGTTACGCAGCACACTTTTAAGTAACTCATGAGACAAAGAAGAAATCGTAAGGGAAATTAGAAAATATTTCAAACTGAATAATGATGAAAATACAATATATCCAAAATTTGAGGGATGCATCTAAAGCAGGTTAGAGGAAATTTACAGCTCTAAATACCTATATTAGAAAATAACTGTAATGACTTTAAAACACGTCTTCAAATTCTTTTGACACCATTCTCATCAAGAGGTGATGGGTCTAAACCCCTTCTAAATCCCTTCTCCTCAAATATGAGCTAGCCTTGGTGACTAACTTTTAATCAATACATCATGGCAAAACTTACTTCCAGTGCTTGACTATAAAAGGCAAAAGAGCTTATACCTGTCTCTCTCTTGGAACATTTGCCCTTGGAACCGAGCCATCAGGCTTTAAGGAAGCCCAAGGCGAGTGCTGAAAGAAGCCAGTGCCCCCAGCCCCGGCTGAGCTCCCAGCTGAGAACCAGTACCAATTTGCAAGCCATGTGCATGAGCAATCTTCAAAATGTATCCTCCATCTCACAGCTGAGCTGCCCAGCTGATGCTGCATATAGCACATAAAGGCCCTGTCTACTGAATCTTGCCCAAATTTCAGATTCATGAACAAAATATATGGCTGCTGTTTTAACCAGTGAGTTTTAGGGTGGTCTGTTACACAGCAACAGATTAACTGAAACAAGAAAAAAGGTTAAAATCAGTGATCTAAGTTTCTACCTTAATAATCCATAAAAAAAGAGGAACAAATTAAACCAATACAGTAAGTGGTCCTTTATAGAAAAGTCTGCTGATCCCCGAATCAGATTTTCAGCAAGTTAAAAACTTCTGCTGATCAAGACACTCTTAAATGTAAATTAAAAAAAAACAAAAACAGAGTGATACAAGAAAAAAATGTAAATTCATCATTTCTAATAAATATTGTTGAACATATGCATGTATATGTGCACATAGGTATGTATATTTATTTGTGTATATGCATACATATATTTGTATATATCACCCTGATTTTTCCACTGAAAGAGCCCAGAAGCAAAGACACCCCAGGAGCAATAAGCACAGCTAGACAGTACCCAGATCTTGGTCTCTAAAATTCATTCTCTACTGAAAGGAAACAGGATTCTTTGAACAAATGAGCCTAGAACATCTTGTTATACTGGAAAGTAAGGAATGCCTCCCAAAATGATGTGGGCATATCAAAGGACACAGGAGCCAATTTGCCGGGCTCCTACTAACCAAAGCTGAGACAATCTGGCATCAAATTTTTAAGTACAATAATAAGTTGTAAACTATTAAAAAATAGGAAACCATGTGCCCATACTGATAGGGAGGGAGGGAGGGAGGGAGAGAGAAGGAAAGGAGGGAGGAGAGGGAAGAAAGGAAGGAAAGAGAGAAGGAAGGAGTGAGAGGGAAGAGCTCTTGCTTACAGTAGAATGCCAGATGCTGAAAAGTAAACGAGGAAGGGATGCTGCAGTTGGAAAATCACCGTTGTGCAACCATCATGATAAAGACTGGATCAGGCAGGAGTTTTCATCTAAAGTACTTCCCCACAGGTGGTTTATTAGTTGCAAGGGGGAAAATCAATTATACAGTGGACTTCTTTTTAGTCTTACTATGCCTCTTGGTTAACCAGATCATATAAAAGATAATATAAACAATTAGATGGTCATCATGGCAAAAACTGCTCTCCTGTGACTGTCCACACACTGATTATCTTAGGTGTGGACTACCCACGTCTCAAGCAATTCCTTGCCCCTCTAAAATGACATGCTCTAAGGAACCAAAGCTAACCCTAAGCAAAGTCTTAAGCCTATTGAAAAATTAGCGTAGCATGAATGAGGGGTGGAGGTGGGAGAAAAACAAAGGACTGGATCCAAAATACTCGGTATGTAAAGTTGTTACCTGAGCGAACTATAGTAGAATGAAGATGTTCATTCAAAGCCATATTTCCAAGGATACGCATTATATTTCTCTGTACTTTAGGACAGTCCTTGTGAAGTTGGTACAGCCTCTGCAGTAGTTGTAAGCCTCCATTTGCTTCAATTTTATCACAATGTGTGGGTATCTAGCACAATAAATTAATGAAAGCTCACTTTATGTTGCACAAATTCACTAACCAGGTGACACAGCATGCTGGGGGGCAGCCAGGTGGCTCCTGCTCAAGGAAGAGACCCAGAGAGACCCCCCCAAAACTCTCAGCTCAGCTCAAATAAATAAGCAAACCCCTATCTGTGTGGGAAGTGCTTTAAAATCACTGAAAAATTAAGGCCACTAGGACTTGTGACATTTTTATTCTTAAAGTTATTCTGCTTAGTTCTTGGTTGGATGTAACTACAATGTCATTATTACAGAATTGTTTCAATTTATACTGATACTTTGACTGGCTTGAAACTACCTTAAAAGGTTCTCTACCTTGAGAAATCTGCCACCGGATAACAGGAAATAATCCCCCTGTGTAAGTGGCACATTTTGCTTCTGGCTACAAGAACTCCCATATAGAGATAAGCAACATCTGTGGCCCTACACACTACCCCACACAAGCCCACAGCTATGGGGCTCTCCTAAAATTCAAGAGTTGGAATTTTTTTTTAAAGAGGAAGATCAAGTAAAAATTAAAAAGAAAGAAAGAGGGATGTGAATTTTTAATGGAGAAAAGAGATAAAAGAAAGCCAAAGGAAATATATACATTAAGGTAAGGTGACATAACTGATCAACAAGCCATTACAGTCTGCCAACGTCACCAGCACAGCCTTGCCTCTCCCCAGCACTTAGTTTTATCACTTATATCACTTATGTGATATCATGTCATGTATATGCAATGATTTTCACTCTCTAAATTTTTATTAAATTTTACCACATTTTATATGCATTTAAAAAGTATGCCTTTTAGACATATATCAAGTGAGATATTAATATGTTGAGAAGTTTCTGGAAAGGTAACTATTACATTCCATGCACTGGACATTCTACTGCAGATGCACCTATTGTTTCGGAAATCAGACATAAGTCACAAAAAAATCAAGCTTACTTTCCCACATTCCCTTTTTAGTGTGTTACCACACTAACGACTGCTTTGTGCTCGATTCCTGATTCCCCCCGAGGGAACTGAGATGACCAGAGAGCACCATGCTTTTGTGCCACGTCTAATGGTTCCCAATTAAACTGGAGCGTTTAGAACCTCTAGGATGGTGTTTCTCATGATGTGGGACGAACCAACTACATCGGCCTCACCAGGGATGCCTGTTAAAAATGCAAGCTCCTGGACTCCACCTCACATCTACTAAATTACAACTGCTAACTGTGAGCAGGAATGTGCATTTTAACATGCTTCCTGGATGATTTTTATGCACTGATGTTTGAGCACCACAAAGTTTGTTGCTTTTTTCTTTTTAAAATCAAACTATGATGATAGAAAAGTTGTCATAATGCCAAATTTTTTTTTTAATCATTGACATATGTATGCTGTGGTTAAAAATCAAGACTATGGTCAAATAAATACTTTTTCCAAGTATTTACCTTTTTTCTATCTTAACACATCTTTCGCAAATATTTTACTGGAAATTAACTCCCTGGTAATGTTACTTGTAAAAATTATCTGAGAAAGGTAATGCAAGACAGCATAACACAAAGGTAAATGCCATATTTAGACAACAGGTTGCTTTATGAGCAATTAAGATTAAATCCATTTTTAGAAATACTTAGCAAAAGTGAAATTCATGTATTGGTGCTAAATCATGATTATCAATTCTGACAATTGAGAAAAAAGCAGAAATTTAAAAACAAGCGAAAAGCTTTTTTTTCTTTTATAAAAAATGAGAATTATTTCCCTTGAATGAACCAACATGTATAATTTTTTCAATGTGATCATAAAAAGTAAACCATATTTTGAAAATGTAAATTACCTCAGAATGTTTTACTAAAGCTTCCAAACAGAACATTTCCACTGTAGCTGAAGGGACTTCTCCAAAACTTTCAGCATAAGGAAGTCCATTTCCTCCAAAACACCATAAACCACCCTGAAAGTGAGATAATTAGAATTCTTAGTGAAAAAAGTGTCTAATATTTTTTGTTTGACAACAAAAACACCTCTGTACCATATACAGTATTAGAAAGAACTAATATGTAAGACTCAAAATATTCTGGAAACTTACAGGGAACTTTCATTATGCAAACTGTTGCTAGACTAGAAAACATATGGAATTATTCTTAGAAGAGAGCAGTCTTTGAGACTTTCTCAATTCTTTCCTCTGTGTCCTCTTATCTGAAAGTATGGAGACTAACACATAAATCTTGACCAGTAGGAAAAGCCCAGAGCCGAACAAATGTTCTAGTGTCAGATTATGCCAGTTCAGTCTACTTAAAAATCTATCAATCAAAATAACAGAAAAGGCATTACTGGAAAAATTTAAAATAAAGACAATGATAACAATGATCAGAGAGCTTTTAATTTAAAAAAAAAAGGGAATTCCCTGGCAGTCCAGTGGTTAGGACTCAGAGCTTTTGCTGCCATGGCTTGGGTTCAGTCCCTGGTCGGGTTCAGTCCCTGGTCGGGTTCAGTCCCTGGCTGCGCAGCGCGGCCAGAAAAACAAGAGAGAGAGTTTTAATTTTTCTTAAATTGAAATTCAGGTTCACATGGAAGAATAAACAGAAGAATTAGGAAAATTATGAAACAGAAGAGTAGTGGGGACTAGTCTTAATAGATATTAAAATATATTATACGAATAAATGGGGAAAAGAAAATTTCAACTATTAACCACAGATCAGTAACATGCAATAATCTCCTAAAAATCAGTGAAAAATACCAACAAGGCTATAGAAAAATAAGCAACAGTCATGTTGCTCTAAATGCCTCTAAAATAGATAAGAAAGGATATTTTACATCTATCAGACAGGTGCGGAAATAAGACATTCTCATTACCCTGCTGCTGGTAATATCAACGGGCTACTTCTATGGAGGACAATTTAGCGACAGCTGTCAAAATTACAAGTGCCCATGCCCTTCAACAATTTATCCTACAGGACACTCACACACTGGCAAAGTGATATAGGTACAAGTTTGTTCATTGCAGCTTTGTTTGTAAGAACAAAAGATTGAAGCTCCCTAATGTCCTTCAGTAGGGGGTTGGTTAAATAAAGGATGGTACAATTATACAATGGAATGCTATGTGAGTCTCTTCATATATTGATATACATCAGTCTCTACGATAAACCCTTAGGTGAGAAAAAGAAGGAGCAGAGAGTGTGTACCATATGCTACCATTTGTGTAAAAAAGTGTGTTAACTACATGTGTATATTGGGGTGGGGAGATACAAGGAAGATTTATTACTGTATCTTCTTTTGAAGCGCTTTGTATTTGAACTAGGGGTCATAATTGTGTGCACACAGACCACCTGCTGGCAAAAGAGAACAACTACAAGGTAGTGTCTTTCAAAAATGTATATATAAAGCCCAGTGTTTCCTGTAGGAAATACAGTCCATAAGTTTCTGCATTCTGAGCTAATTTATAGGGTTCATGGTTCAGTAAACCTAGTAAATGTTCAAAATGTTTGGCCACTCTATAATTCTTATTCATGCTGTCTTCGCTGATATAATAATCTTTTTTTCTGAGTTTAAACATGCTTGGATCTCAAAGATTCATGCTATTTAAATGGAGGATTGGGGGCTTCCGTGGTGGCACAGCGGTCAAGAATCCATCTGCCAATGCAGGGGACACGGGTTCGAGCCCTGGTCCGGGATGATCCCACATGCCGCAGAGCAACTAAGCCCGTGTGCCACAACCACTGAGCCTGCACTCTAGAGCCCATGAGCCACAACTACTGAAGCCCACGCGCCTAGATCCTGTGCTCCGCAATAAGAGAAGCCACCGCACTGCAATGAAGAGTAGCCCCTGCTTGCCGCAACTAGAGAAAGCCCGTGTGCAGCAACAAAGACCCAATGCAGCCAAAAATAAATAAATTAAATAAATAAAATTTTAAAATAATAAAATAAAATAAATGGAGGATTGGGAAGGACTAACTCATTGACAGTCCTTGCCTCCTCCAGCAGAGATAAGGGTAGAAGGTGGACTGGTAGGCTTTGGGGGGTGGGAAATTTTTCTTAAAAACCTACCACCACAACCTGCCTCCCCCAAACCCCTCTCCTTACATCACAGCTTCAAATCATCTGACCTCTTTCCAACCTAAATGTTCCAAGGAAAGAACAGGGAGAAGGAAGAGAAAAACGATCCAGGATTTTCCTTTTTCTTGATCATTTTTAAAGTGGGATATAAGAGTGCAGTTCAATTTTATCCTTGTTGGCAAAGCTTTAAGTTATTTATGAACTGCCAAATTGTGTGGCAGTAAGAAGCATACGCAAAAAGCAATAAATAAAATGTATAAATTCATAGTGTGATCATACAAAGTATTTTCTAACTCCTAACACAAAAGTCAATATACATGGGTACTGCTTCTTTATCACTGGATTAAGATATACTGAAAAACAATTTCTTAAGGATCAAAGAAATCCAGAGGAAGAGGCAGAGAGAGTGACAATGTTAAAAATAACAATAATGGGTAAGGCATAAAAATTAAAAGGAAACGATAATAATAAAAGCATAAAAGGAAATGTCAACTAATCAAGTTAGTAAAGAACTTATATCCATATTATATATGAATTATAGGTGTATAACAAAGCTTTTTACGTATCATTTTCTTATTATGATACTCAGAGACACAACGTTACTATGAGTTAACGTGGTATTTTTCCAATGCATTTCAACAGGTTTATACCAGCCAAATAATTTAATACATAATAGGTATTTTCCTACCATATAATCTACCTTCCAACTAAACATAACCCTTAGAGCTATCTCTTTTTTCTTTGTCATACACAAATGCTTTGACTCACAACAGAAATGTGCCAGTTGTTATTTAAGTATATAAGTTTGTGTACAGCTGGCTATTTTAGCAATGTCATGATGCATCCATTCATTATTCAGTAAATAATTATTGAGAGCATACTGTGTCTGAGGTACTGTACTTGGTACTGGGGAGATTATAAGAGAAATCAGAAGAAGAAAGAGAAAAACAGAAGAGAAAAACAAATAAGCAAGCAAATAAATATATAAAATAGTTACAGAATGGGAATAATGCTATGAAGGGCAATAAATGCAACAAACATCTGAGATAAAGAGGAAGGTCTCTCTGAGGAGCTGACAAGCAGAGATCTGAAGGACAAGAAGGAGGCAGCCATGTGACAAGCCGGTGGCAAAGCAGTCCAGGCAGAGGGAACACAAGTAGATACACAATGAGCAAGTTTAAGGAATGGAAAGAAAAGGCCAGTGTGGCTGGTGCAGTGTGCATGAGGGAGGGAGGGGAGGGGAGGGTCAGAAAGGTGGTAAAGAAACAGAGTCAGGCAAGCTGACGCTGAGGCCTGCTAAGAGACGCAATGTCTGAAAATAATGATCTATTCTCCTACAAACACTTAGAAATGAGCTGGGTTTGCTTTGTCTCTGTACTTACACCTGATGAGCAGATTTACCCATAACCAAAGTCGGAAGGAGGGAAGGTACAGGGAGTTCGCAGATGACAATGATGGGTTCATCCCAACAGAAGGCATCCTTGATCTGCGCAGCTGTACATCATGAGGAACTTGCAGAACCTTGGAAGCCTATCCATCCCTCTGAAAGCAAGCTGCATAGTCTCCTGTTTTGTGTAAGCATCTCTGTAGGTTTCCAAATCCTCTGGCATTAAAGAAATCTCCCATCCTTAAACCCCAACTATTGGCATCTTCCTCTCAATCACAACCCATTGCTATACTTATGCAGATGGATATTAGAAGTGTCTTGATGCAAAGACTTCAGACCTTAATGGCTTAGCTGATTTCAGAGAGACTGGGAAATTACAAGGGAAGATGATAATACTAGAAATGCAAGATTTTAGCTGGACTGTCCTTAGCCAAGACCACAAAAGCTTTATGATGGGAAATCATTTCAATGTACCATACCCACTGTTCTCTTGACTCCAGGCAGTTTGCCACATTAGATCAAAAAGAAATCACAATCTAAAATGTCCAAACTTCTGCATCCCTGGTTGCATCCTTAGGCTCTAGGTCACGTTCACCTGAGGTCCTCTAACCAATGCTGAAACTGGAGACAAGCTGACTGATGGGGAGTGTCCAGATGGTAACAAAAACCAAAACAAGACTGAAACCCGGATCCTGACATCAAAGAAGGAGCGATCTTTATAGTTATATCTGGGATAGTAGAAGACCAAGGACCACCCTGGCCTGCCCCCCGACCTCCCACCAGAACTGCAGTCAACAAATTCCCAGGCAGATCTTGGATAGCTACCAAGGCTTTAGATGTGGGAGGAGGTGACAGATGTGGGAGAAGTGCTTTCACTCTCACTGACCCAGTTCTCCCAATGAACAGAAAGAATAAAAGGAGGGAAGGCAAATCACTGCCAGGGTGGGTGGGGCGCAGGGAGGATGGGGAGTTTTGATACTGCTTCTAGCTGTGGTTGTGGGTCCCTTTGTTTTAATATGTGTGAGAGCTAATCTCTGTGTTTCTTCATAAAAAATTACAACCTTAGAGCCCTGCAACTTGTGCAAACTAACGGCGTAAATGACGTTCATTGTAAAGCATGAGTTTGTAACCCAGGTCATCCTTAAGGGTCTGGGTAGATAGAATTCAGGGGAGAGAGGAAGTAAGCTTGGCTGGGAAAAAATTACATCTTTATCTTCCTAACACTTAACTAAAATTTTTCATTGTATTCAATTATAAACACAGACAATAAACCACAGAAACAGCTGCAGTCTGTGTGACTCTCAACAGAAAGCGCAGCTATTTCCCCACCACATATCACTTGCTGCAGCTATCTGAAAGGAACATTATGCTCATCGTTCCTTTGCATGCCAACTGCACATTCTCACACTGGTGACCTAAAATCGACACTGCATCTAACTCTCAAAAGGTTCAGGGTGGAAACAGCAAATGTGTGTGAATAGACATATAAAAATATATCTATAGAAAGAGGGAGAGTAAATGGGGAATGATAAAACAAATGGGATAAAATATGAATAACTGGCAAATCTAGTGAAATGTATTATTGTTGCAATTCTTTAAGTTTGAAATTGAAGTACATATATTAATTATATTACAAGTTTTTTATTTTGATAACAATATTTCAATATAATTGGTCTCCCACGTAATGCTATGAATTGTATTTTATGCATCTAGTAATGAGTTCATAGACTTTACCAAATCACCAAAGGGATGCAACTTTGGGAGTACAGACATTAAGAAGCCCTGCTCTAAACCCGATCATAACTGTAGGCTATCTGCTAAAGCCCAGAGGAAGCTCTTCACGTGAGCAGTTTTGTACAGAAGCAGCTCACTCCACTTGAAGGGAGCCTGGGGATTATCACGGGACAGGTTTGTCATAAACTGATCAGATCACTAAAAGCCAGATGGATGCCCCTCCCACTCCTTCATCCCCAACTTACTGGCATATAAAAAAATCCAGAGCCTGACTCAACTGGAGAGGGGGTGGGGAAATAAGAGTAACTACGATGGAGTTGCTTACTGATCTGATGAGATGGAACCTCAGAATGGAAATTAAACATTTATTTCAGTATTAAACTAACTAAAGATGTGCTCCTTCTTTAAACTGCAGGCTGAGGCCATGACTTCTGGGCAGAAAAGAAGTGGCATAGTGTATTCAACCACTCTCCTCTTCACTTAGCAAAAGGTACGGAAACACTGTAGAAGGTGACAGAACACTATCAGAGGCAGAGGGATGGTAACTGAATAGTAATGAGCAGAACATCTTCTGTGCTGAAAATGAGGAACATCAGGCCAGGTACCAGGAGCTCTGGCACGGGAGCGAGGAGAGAAGTGAGTGACAGCAGTGGGAGAGGGCCGTGGGTGGGATGCCTTGCAGGAGCAGCTGACGCTCTTTGCAGGGCAGGAGAATCAAGAAGAGCCAGGGACATCTTACTCTCAGAAAACAAAGGTGCTCTCACTGCCACCTTGGGGATGGAATTTAAAAGGATAATGAGGTCAGCCTAAGGAACAGGTTCTGGTGGCCAGGCAGTGGCGCTCCGAGCATCAAAAGGAAAACAATGACTACACTTCACTGGAGCGACTCCAAGACACGGTCGAAAGGAGGAATTATAAAAAGTATACTAGAGAAGTCATATCTACTGATATGTCCCGAATTTTTCATAAAAACAGAGATGAGGAAAAGACAAATCATTCTGTTGACTGAAAAAAATGAACAACGTGAGAGTTGTGAGTTACGTTTTATTTTGGGCAAAATGAGGACTATAGCCCAGGGAGACAGCGTCTCAGACAGCTTGGAGGAAGTGCTCCGAAGAGGTCAGGGGGAAAGGTCAGTATTGTGTATGATTTTAGAGAAGGGGGGACGTGCTGTCAAGCACACATGTTGCCCGAGGCTTGCTGCTCGTCACCAGGAGCAGTTGTCACCACTAACGATTTCAGTGCTTTTCTAGATACGAGGAGATGCAAGAACCTGGGCTCATAAAATCTTCTCCTGAAAATGTCTAACTATCTGAAGGCCTGTTCTGCCAGTTTTTCCCAGAGCACCGAGCACCTCATTCCCGATCTCCGCCCTGAACTCCTTTCAGGCTGTGTTGATGGTCAGTGGCTGCAGTGGCCAGTGACTTAATCCTTGTACAGGCAGATGGCGAGTGCCAATTTTTAGTTGGCAATTCAATTGGTAAAAGAATGTAAAATACTATGATTTGTTTTGCTGATAAAATACTTTCTCCTCACTGAGTTGATTAGTTATTATAGTAATAGTGATTATAATTTGTTTTGATTTCTCTTAGAGATATAAGAGATATTTTACGAAGACAAAAGTCTTGCTGAAATGGTACCACAAGAATAATGGCATTCAGTAGTCACCCTCGGGCGGGCCGGAGTTGGAGTCTGTTTAGGATGCTACACCTAGGACGCTGCTTTGATTCACTCAGAAGCCCTCTGCTGTGTGTGGGTAGTTGTCTGCCAGGTATTTACATCTAGTCAATGGGAGTAAGAGATGTGGGGAGAGAACACCAACACCTCCATCAGAAGGGGCGCCTTTTCCCATCTGAAGGCAGCCTTATTCCAAAGGAGTGGAGCTTCCCCGTGGAGCACTCAGAGCTCTGATGACACTGCAGACACTGCCTTCCTCACCTAATGCATGGTTTCCTTCAGTTTTCAGACTCCTTGCCACCAAACAAACTTTACACTCTGTAACTGTGCCTAGTGGCACCTTCCTGTCAATCTTCTCACCACCCCCAGGGGCAGGCACAGCAGTAAACAAGGGCCAGTCCATGCCTGGATCACAAAAAGTAAAGGGCTCAGACTTAACATGTAATGGGAAGCCATTTGGAGGGCTTCAAGCAGGAGTATGACTGGATCTAACTTGTGTTTTTAAAACGTCACCCTGGCTGCTGTGAGGACACAGAACTGGAGAGGTAAACTGGAGGCTAGAGGTTGATGTGGTGTCTGCAGCTCACAGAGGTGATGGAGACGCGATAAGGAAGCTTTCTGGATCCAGCAAGATGGTGAACTTGGCTTCCAGTTGTGGACAAAGAACGTAGCCTGCCATTACAGAAAACAAACAATGCGCCCGCCATCAAGCCTTCAGCCACGGCAGCACCCCCACCCGCTGTGTGCCTGAGGGGAATTCAGGACGGAGGGAAACGTGAAAGATTCTGTGCTCAATACTGGCCCTAGATGGTTAAGGTACATACCTAAGGAATAATTTCAGTGAGCCCAGATTCTTGCATCTTCCCCTACATAAAATCATTAACTTGAGATGTCTGTTCTTTGTGATTAGCAGTAATCTATGATGTTCAACTACGTGGCTTTTTTTCCCAACAAAACTCAATATTTCTGGCTCCTCCCTTACCTCTATGGAGCAGTTCCTCAGAGTTATATGAGACGCTGTTTCCTGGGCTACAGTCCTAAGTAAGGTTCCCTGCATAAAACTTAACTCACAACTTTAGGTTGTGTGTTTTTCTTTAGTTGACATGGTGAGCACCTCCCATGACAAACATGTTTAATAAAATATAACAAAAGCTGGGCTTCCCTGGTGGCGCAGTGGTTGAGAGTCCGCCTGCTGATGCAGGGGATGCGGGTTTGTGCCCCGGTCCAGGAAGATCCCACATGCCGCGGAGCGGCTGGACCCATGAGCCATGGCCGCTGAGCCTACACGTCTGGAGCCTGTGCTCCGCAACGGGAGAGGCCACAACAGTGAGAGGCCCACGTGCATAAATAAATAAATAACAAAAGCTATTTTAAAACAAAGTAAATAAATAAATAAATAACTAAATAAATAAATAACAATAATTAATTTAAATTTAAATAAATAATTATTTAAAATAAATAAATAACAAAAGCTATTTTAAAACAAAGTCAAGTGCAGGGACTTCCCTAGTGGTCCAGTGGTAAAGAATCCGCCTTACAATGCAGGGGACGCAGCTTCAATCCCTGGTCAGGGAACTAAGATCCCATGTGCCGCGGGGCAACTAAGCCCGCGCGCCACAGTTACTGAGCTCGTGTGCCTCAGCTAGAGCCCACACGCCACAAACTACAGAGCCCATGCGCCCTGGAGCCTGCATGCCACAACTAGCGAAGAGAAAACCCGCACGCCACGACTAGAGAAGAAGCCCACGCACCTCAATGAGAGATCCTGCATGCCTCAACGAAGATCCCGCGTGCCACAACTAAGACCCGATGCAGCCAAAAATAAATAAAATAAACAATAAATAAATCTTTTAAAGAAATGAAATAAAACAAAATCAAGCTCTAAAGAAAATAAAAATAAATAAAGGGAAACCCTTGGGTGCTAGAATTGAAAACAGAACATTCAGCAGAAGCGATAAGCACATAGCTGATGATGTAAAATTCCTGCAGGCACCTCAGGATAGGCTTTTAACACTTGTTCAGTGCAGAAGGTGTGGTTTTGAGTCTCACATTCTATGGGAGCTAGATTTGAGATCCCTATATAAAGGCAGAACCTTGGAAAGATTGCCTCCTTGTCTATAAGAAAGTCTAGAAAAACTCTGCCCAGCAGCCCATGAAAGCAACAAGAAGCCTGTTTCTGCTTGGGGCTTTGAGTGAGAAATCACAATCCTAAGACTCTGCCAGCCATAGATATATCTCAATTTATACTACCTATGTGCTACAGAAATTCCAAACTGAGGAATCAATATAAAAAACTAGTCCCTAACAGTGAACTCCTAGGGTATCCAAAAGAAGCAAACACAAAAACTGCTCTGTAGAGATAAATTTAGAATCTGAGGTGCTTGGGACTCCCATAGAAAACAATCAATCTGGCTAAAGATAAGCTCACAGTAAAAATGATTAACACATGTTAATCTACAGTGTAACATAAGGGGGAGTCTGTGCCACCACAAACAGGAATTAACCCCCAATAAACTGAAATAATAAAAGACTATGAAAGAGACTCTAAAATTATTTTTAAATGAAAGGAAGAAGAGAAAGCAAGATGAACAGGACACTACGAAGAAAAGATGATGGTGGCCAGGAGTAAGTGGCTACAGTGAAGGTGGTGAGACAAAGGGATTCAAGGTATACTTGAAGGAACAGCTCACAGTAACTGCTGATTAGGTGAACCTGGAAGAAAGGAATCCAGAATTCCTAGGCTTTAGCTTAAGCAACTAGGTGGGTGCTCTGCCCTCTACCAAAATGAAAAAGACTAGAGGAGGAAGAGCTTTGCAGAGTGTGGGTGGGTTTGGCATGTAAAGTTGGGATGCCTATTACACATCCAAGTAGAGACGTCAAGAAGGAGGTTGAATATTCAAATCTAGAGCTTAGACGAGAACACAGGGCTAGAGATATTGAATTTAGGTATCACCAACATAGAGGTAATATTTTAAAGCCTTGTCAATTACTATTCATTCTTCAAGATGCGACTTCAGAGTACTTCCTATGAAGGCTTTTTTTTTTTTTTTTTTGTGGTACGCGGGCCTCTCACTGTTGTGGCCTCTCTCGTTGCGGAGCACAGGCTCCGGACGTGCAGGCTCAGTGGCCATGGCTCACGGGCCCAGCCACTCCGCGGCGTGTGGGATCTTCCCGGACCGGGGCAGGAACCCACGTCCCCTGCACCGGCAGGCGGACTCTCAACCACTGCGCCACCAGGGAAGCCCCCTATGAAGCCTTTTTAAAATGGTCTTTTTTTTTTTTTACATCTTTATTGGACTATAATTGCTTTACAATGGTGTTGGTTTCTGCTTTATAACAAAGTGAATCAGTTATACATACACATATGTTCCCATATCTCTTCCCTCTTGCGTCTCCCTCCCACCCTCCCTATCCCACCCTTCTAGGTGGTCACAAAGCACCGAGCTGATTTCCCTGTGCAATGCGGCTGCTTCCCACTAGCTATCTACCTTACGTTTGGTAGTGTATATATGTCCATGCCACTCTCTCACTTTGTCACAGCTTACCCTTCCCCCTCCCCATATCCTCAAGTCCATTCTCTAGTAGGTCTGTGTCTTTATTCCTGTCTTACCCCTAGGTTCTTCATGACATTTTTTTTTTCTTAGATTCCATATATATGTGTTAGCATACGGTATTTGTCTTTCTCTTTCTGACTTACTTCGCTCTGTATGACAGACTCTAGGTCCATCCACCTCACTACAAATAACTCAATTTCGTTTCTTTTTATGACTGAGTGATATTCCATTGTATATATGCGCCACATCTTCTTTATCCATTCATCCGATGATGGACATTTAGGTTGTTTCCATCTCCTGGCTACTGTAAATAGAGCTGCAATGAACATTTTGGTACATGACTCTTTTTGAATTATGGTTTAAACAGAGTGATGGGCTCTTAGAGTAACCTGTATCTCTCTTACACACTCTGTGACTTTGTTTATTTATCTGTCTTCCCATTATCCTGAACACCTAGCCCATTGTGTGGCACACAACCAGGAATCAGTATGTTTATTCAGTTCACGGATGAATGACTATTCTGAAGTTCTAAGTGCGAGTCCCTGGCACAATATCTTGGAAAAGTGGGCACTCAAAACTATTTACTGAATGAATAAATGAACTAACCTTCTGAGCAGCTAGACTTTGACTGCTTTCACTCAGAGCCAAAGATGTAAAATACTGGATACACTCATCTAGGTCTGTTTGAGGTAAAGAAGCCAGCAACTGTCTGAGCTCTTCTTCAACGGAAGAATCCTGAAATAAAGGAAAAGAAATTCTTCATAATTAAACTCCACAATTGAGTATAACGAAAAGTACCCAAAGAATAAAGCCAAAACAAAACAGGAGAGGTAAATCAGTGCTTTTAGTCTTGAAAACAGTCACCACCCTGGTAAGCAGAGAATCATTTAATTTTGAATTCTATACTTTCATGTCTGCTAACTCAATCTGAAAGACCTATTGCAAAGCATAGCTCAAGATTTTCACCTCATAGGCTACTTCACATCTTGACTCAAAATGAATTATTACGTTCTTTCTAACTAAAGCTGGCTTTTTAATATGCAGAACTTGTTCCTATCTGATTTTTTCTAATAACTAATATCTAGAATAATTTGTTTTTCTATTTTTCAAAAACGCATTGCAAGTTTTCAGATTTTCATTTTCTAGAAAAGTCTGAGAAAAGCGCTCAAGGAACATGCTCTAATATCTATATTAGTAGTTAACAATTAAGATCCATGTATATTAGTACATTAATATCTATATGTAGTAGTTCTCCAGAGACTGTTTTGCACCCCAGGAAATATTCAGCAATATCTGAGACATTTTTGGTTGTTACAACTCAGGGGTGCTACTGTCATCCAATGAGTAGATGCCAGGGATGCTGCTACAGTGTACAGAACAGCTTCCAACAACAAAGAATTATTTGGCCCAAAATGTCAGTAGTGTTGAGAAAAACTGTTCTATAGCAACCTTAGAACAAAGGACCAATTTATGGATGCTGATATGCTAAGAAGCCACCCTCTGGTATATAGAGACTCCCAACTCCACATAGGGGAAAATAATTTAGGAGAAATAGCACCTCCTGTGGAATCAAGAAATCTTGGAATGGAAACTACAATTGCAGGTTTAAACCCTAGTTTACCTGCTTGTGACAAGTAGCCAACAAACTGCTTTTTGAATGGTTATTTTGCACCCAAAGTGAAGATGATATATTAAACATTTTTTACTCACTGGATTATTTTATTTACTTACTTCTTTTAAAGATGGCAAAGGAGGTGGGCAGAGAAAAAAACGAAGATCACTATCTTTGCTTCGTGCCAGACCAATAAGAGTTCTCAGATCACAGGCTTGAGCAATTATCCTATACTGGTAATCTATTGTAAAAGTATATTGCGAGTACCCAAATTAGCTTATGGCTGTTCCAAAGGTTAAATGAACAACTTAACTTTTAAACGACAAGTTTGTAATTCAAAATTTCCCAGTTTTTTTTCTAACTGCAACTGCATTTACAATACCGTAAGCTAAATATCCAACATTTCCATGACTGATCTCATAATTCTCAACCTATATCTAGATATATCACAAACTAACCTTTTTGAGAAAAATAAACCTCAAATGTGAAAACTGATAGGTCAGAACCAATTTAACTTCTCCTTAAAAAAAAAATTCCATCATCCAAAAGCTATTTTGATCACTACTCAAAAAACCTGAGTTCTGTTTAAATCTGTCGTCCCCTGGTACCTACATGGTGCTTTGACATTCCATGAAGCCCATGAATAATCTGAGGTTCCAGACAGTAGTACTTTGTTTTAGCCTTCATGATTTCACCATTCCATTCTTATGTATTGCTATAGACTGAATGTTTGTGTCCCTCCCAAATTCATGTGTTGAAACCTAATCCCCAATGTATTTGGAGGTAGCACCTTTGTGAGGTGATTAGGTCAAGATGGTGGAGCCCTCATGACTGGGATTAGTGCTCTTATAAAAGAGACCCCAGAGAGCTCCCTCAGTCCTCACCAGACACAGAATCTCCTGGCACCCAGATCTTATATTTCCCAGCTTCCAGTAAACTGTGAGAAATAGATTTCTGTTGTTTATAAGCTACCCGGTCTAAGGTATTTTGTTATAGCATCCCAAATGGACTAAGGACATGTATCAAAAAAAAACTGCAGCCACTGAAGGAGACATTTTTTAATAATAGCACTATATAACTTGGGTGAGTTCTTCAGAATCAAGTGGGGAACTTTTAAAAAATCTACATGCCAGGGCTCCAACTTTGATTTTTCTGATACAGTAGAAGTCTGAAATGGAGTCCTGGAAGGCAGATTTTGAAACAGATCAGATTTTTATTCTAAGTCTCCACTCGCATTAAATAAGCTTATTTTTACATTACAAATTATTATAGCCACCACTCAAACTAATTAACTTGTATGAAGACAGAGATCTTATTCTGAGACTAAATTTTTCTTTGAAAACATTCTTTTTTGTTTACCCATTTTTACAAGATGACTCTACTAACCAAGTGTACTTTAGCCCCTGTACTCAGAGCAGATCTGATCTCTGCTCATGTACTTTTACTGCAGAACTTGCGATTTTAAATACAACTAAATATTTAAAATCTTCCTTAAAAAACAAATATACACACGCAAATTAGGCACATTTGACCAAGTATTAGTATTAAAGCCAAATAGACTGTCAAAGTGAATGCAAATGTAACTTTGATGCAGCCAGCAATTAAAATATATTTTATTAAATAGGAACCAAAAAAAACACAGACACATTAGGCCATAACTATCAGAATCAAGAGTTTCTCCAATCAAGTAAAAGTTCATTCTGGTAGGAAGTTATACAAATATATCTACCTCAGTTTTGAGGGTGTTCTTACCAAACACAATATGACTACCAGGCCAGCAGGTTTTACACTTTCTCTATCACTAGAGTTTCTTTTAAATTTTTTTGAAAATATTTTTTACATATATTAATATTTCCTGAATTATTTTCCTTCCTTAGTATCTCCTTCCCTTCTCTTTTACATCAGAAATCAAGAGCTAGCTGACGGTGTGCCATGTGTTCAGATGGTTTCATTACCATGCCAGTGACGGGTCTCTGCCATTTCCTGCACAGCCTGCAGTCGTGCTGCTCTGTCATCGGACTTACTTTTCCTCAGGAGCAGCCACACAGCACATTCGTGATCTTCTATGTCAATTGTACTAAAGGTGTCTTTGTTAAAAAAAAAAAAAAAAAGACAATGTGAACAGTTAAAGCAACATTTTCATCCTCACATTTAAGACAGTAATTTATAAATATTTTAAATCTACAATAGGAAAGTTATATCCATCTCCAGGTGTTGATAATGACTGATAGGTTTGTTCTCAGTTCTGTCATATTACTTTGTTTTATTTGTTACATATATTTTGTATGTGCTTTTGTTTTATATATTATGTTGCTTTCACAATGAGATCTTTTTTTTGGGCTCCTTTTCCCTAAAAAACTTTTTATTATGAGAAATATCAAGCATATGGGATAGATTAAAAGAATAATTGACATCCAATTGACATTGACATCCACATGCTTACCACAAGTAGATTTAATAAATGTTATTATTTTGCCATATTTGCTTAATCTATATGGACGTGTGTGTATTTTTTTTTTTTTTTTTTTTGCCATGCTGCATGGCTTGTGGGATCTTAATTCCCCAACCAGAGATCGAACCCGGGCCCTCAGCAGTGAAAGCGTGAAGTCCTAACCACTGGACTACCAGGGAATTCCCCAGGATGACTGTGTATTTTTTTCTGAACTATGTGAAAGAAAGGCGCAGAAATAATGACATTCCACCCTTTCATAGTGCAACATGCATCTCCTAAGAATAAGCCTGCATTCTCCTATATAATCACAATGCCATTTTAACACCCCAAAATACTAACAAAAATCTTCCAAATCATCTAAAATTCATTCCAACTCCATATTCAAATTTTTCCAATTGTCTTCAAAATATCTTTAGAGCTGGTTTTTTATAAAGCAGGATTTGATTAAGTCTCTTTAGTATCTTAATTCTAGAAAGTTTTCCCACCTTTTTTTTTCATGATGCCAACTTTTTAAAGAGATCAGGTCAGCTCTTTTATAGCTAGCTTCACAATGCAGATTTGCCTGATTGTGAAATCTACATTTTTGATGCAATATTCTCATTATGAAAAAGTGGGAGTGATTTTCTAACAAATTTTAAATTTTGAAATATTCATCAAGAGTCTCAATATTTATTTACAACTATCTAACAAACAACAATGCATCCATAAAGATAGAAGGAAGAAAACAGTCCAAGGCATCAAGCCCTTAAATATAGCCCAACAGAATAATGTTCCTCAATTTTCCATAGGTATAATAAATGTTAGTATAAGAAATGGGAAAAAAATCTCAGGTTGATCATCAAATGACTTTCAGATTACTGATAAGGAGTCTCAGTTAAATATGTGACACTTACCAGCAAATGGACCCCGTAATATCCTGGCTGATGTTGCCAATACTTTTCTTACTGCTTTGTGAAGCTCTTTTCTTGCCTGGTAGGTGATTCCTAAAATGATTACAAATTTAAATAAAACCAAGTAGGTACTCTTAATGCTATGTATGCTCCAATACTTCAAAGAAAAATATGTATAAACTAAACCCCAATTTTTTCAAAAAGAAAATATAAAACAGCATCTTTCTCTTTTTACTGTCACTATTTAAAGCAACTAAAACCATTATGGGAACACAGAACTCTAGATCCCCCAAAAAACACTGCTTTCCTAGTCAGCGAAAAAGTTAAAAACAAATCAAAAGCAAAAACGCTAACTAAAACTAACAAAAATCCTCATATACAACATAGGATTAACTACATTCAGGAAAATGTCACTTAAAAATACCACTCTCAAAGTGAAATTTAGAGATACCTTACTAATGAGATTAAGCTTTACTATATAGGTAAATTATATGCTATAAAAATTATCTGTGTAATTGAAATTGTAACACACGATAAAAGCACGTTGAAATAGGAAGGTGAAATAACAATAAACACAAACAGGAGAGAGTGGTGATACATATAGCTGTAGACAGGGGAGCAGCAGAACCTGCCCACTCAGGGAATGTAAAGTGCTCACAGGCATGCTTATTCTGGCTGACAGTGTAGAACAGGCAGCTGTAAATCTAGTGTGATGACTCCCCAAGCTACCCATATCCTGATGAAAAGACACTCCTCTGCCCCAAAATCTCATGTTCACCAAGCAATCATCTGATTACTAATTGGGTTTCCATGTGACCAAAATATGGAGAAGGGGAGTGTTCTGACTAGTCAAGACAGGTTTTCCAGCCTTAACGACAGATTTTTTCCCTCTGTAAATAAGTTGGTATTCATACTTGTGAATCCATCTCATGAGTTTAGTGTGCATGAATAAATGCCTTAGAGCAAAAATACCTCTGAGCTAAGTGACAAAATCATGTTTTTATGCTTGCTAAACTGAGGACAAGCCTCCAAACCGACAGGTCTCATGAAGGTGAGGAACTCCAAGTTTAGATTAAAAAAGCTGGCTAGGGCTTCCCTAATGGCGCAGTGGTTGAGAGTCTGCCTGCCGATGCAGGGGACACGGCTTCGTGCCCCGGTCTGGGAAGATGCCACATGCCGCGCAGCGGCTGGGCCCGTGAGCCATGGCCGCTGGGCCTGCGCGTCTGGAGCCTGTGCTCTGCAATGGGAGAGGCCACAACAGTGAGAGGCCCACGTAACGCAAAAAAAAAAAAAAAAAAAGCTGGCTAGTCTTCACCTGACTTAGTTATAGGAGAGCTGCAAATATGGGTTAAATATGAAAGTCCAAAATTTTATCTTCAATTAATTCTTTAGGAACTTGGTTCTCATAGGGTTTGGTGATTCATAGAGTTAGCTGAACCTATTTTATTAATATTGTGCTTTAAATACTCATTTTTTATTTTTTATAGTTTTTTTCTTCCAGTTTTCTTAAATACAATTGACATACAGCTCTGCATAACTTTAAGGTAAACAGCATAATGATTTGACTTACAAACATCATGAAATGATTACCACAACAAGTTTAGTGAACATCTATCATCTCATATGGATACAAAATCAAAGAAAAAGAAAAAAAATGTTTTCCTTGTAATGAGAACTTCTTAGGATTCACTCTCTTAACAACTTTCATATATAACATACAGCAGTGTTAATTACATTTATATTTATTAATGTTATACATGACATCCTTAGTACTTATTTACCTTATAACTGCAAGTTTGTACATTTTGACCCCCTTCATCCAATTCCCCTTCCCCCACATGCCCCACCTCTGGTAACCACAAACTCGATCCCTGTTTCTATGAGTTTGTTTGTTTTTGAAGTATAATGACCTACAACACTGTGTTAGTTCCTGGTATACAACACAGTGATTCCATATTTCTATACATTTCAAAATGATCACCATGCTCAGTCCAGTTATTATCTGTTACCATACAAAGGTATTGCATAATTATGGACCACATTCCCCACACTTCATACCCATAATTCATTTATTTTGTAACCAGAAGTCTGTACCTCTTAACTGCCCTCACCTATTTCTCTCCTCCCCTCACCCCACCCCTCTGGCAACCACCTCTTTGTTCTCTGTAGAAACGATTCTGTTTCTGTTTTGTTATGTTTATTCATGTTTTATTTTTAGATTCCACATATAAGTGAAATAATACAGCATTTGTCCTTCTCTGACTTATTTCACTTAGCATAATATCCTCTGGGTTTATCCATGTTGTTGCAAATGGCAAGGTTTCATTCCTTTTTATGGCTGAGTAATATTCCATTGTATATATGTACCACATCCTCTTTACCCATTCATCTACTGATGGGCACTTAGGGTGCTTTCCTATCTTGACTATTGTAAATAATGCTGCAGTGAATAGAGGGGTGCATAATCTTTTAGAATTGTCTTTGGATAAATACCCAGGAGTGGCATTGCTGGTTCTATTGTAGTTCTATTTTTAATTTTTTAAGGAATCTCAATACTGTTTTCCATAGTGTTTGTACCAATTTACATTCCTAAATACTCATTTTTTTTTCTAAATACTCATTTTTAAATTCAATAAGTAGCTTCCATTTTTCACGAAGATGGGATTACTTTACCATAAACTTACCGTGATTTTCTCTTTTATCTAAAGAAACTGTGTGCACATATATATATGACTTCATTTTTTCTTTTTCTACCACTTGAGTATCTAATGTCAAAGACTTCTTCAAGGCCAGAACTTCATATGTAATAAATAAAGAACCTCTTAAAAAGAAACAAAAAATTCATCATAAATATATGATCTAAATATAACACAGGAGCCACTCTTTTTTTTATTAAGCTTTTTGTAGAACTTTTTCTTTCTTTTTTATTGGGAAACATAACGTATATACAGTAATGTGCATATAACATACATTATACATATATATGTATAAATGTATACACACATTTCAGCTTACAAATAATAAATAGCTGCAATACCATACCCAGGCAAAAAAAACATTAACAGTACCTAGAAGCCCACAGTGCATCCCTCTCTGATCCTGACCCACTCTCTCATCTCTATAGCTAACTATTATTCTGGGTCTTATTATAGTAATATCCTTGCTATTCTTTATAGTTCACCGCCTAAACATGAACCTTTAAACAACGGGGCTTAGTTTTGTCTGTCTGTGAACTTCACAGGAATGAAATCACACTGTATGTATTCTTTAGTTCACCTTCTGTTTGTGAGATTCATCCATGTTGTTACATGTATCTGGAGTTCATGCATTTATATTTTCACATGGTATGTGATTCATCCATTGTATAGCTATACTACAACTTATTTATCCATTCTACCACAGACGGGCAATTTAGGGAATTTCTATCGATAGCTTGAGTCTATTACAAATAATACTGTTACACATTGTATACATCTACACTGTATGCATGTGTATATGTTCCTCTAGGATACATATCTAGAAGTAAAACTGCAGACTTTCTGAAAGTATATATATTGTTCAACTTTACTAGATAGTGCCAAACTGTTTTTTTCCAAAGATTAGCCAATTTGTACTCCTTATCACCAGCATATAAAAATGTCTCCTCTCCTAAGAGTTATACCTAAAATCAAATATTAAAAGTGAAATACAGGGGACGCAGTGGTGTCTCAGTGGTTAAGAATCCACCTGCCAATGCAGGGGACACGGGTTCGAACCCTGGTCTGGGAAGATCCCACATACCACGGGGCAAGTAAGCCCGTGCGCCACAACTACTGAGCCTGTGCTCTAGAGCCCGCGAGCCACAGCTACTGAAGGCTGTGTGCCTAAAGCCAGTGCTCCACAACAGGAGAAGCCACCGCAATAAGAAGCCCCGCGCACCACAAGGAAGAGTAGCCCCCGCTCACCGCAACTAGAGAAAGCCCACGCACAGCAAAGAAGACCCAACGCAGCCAAAAATAAATAAATAAATATATATATTTTTAAAAAGTGAAATACAGGGAATTCCTGTATTACTGCACTGTAATTCCATGCAGTGGTTAGGACTCCGCACTTTCACTCCCGAGGGCCCGCGTTCAACCCTGTTTGGGGAATTAAAATCCTGTTAGCTGCACGGTGCAGCCAAAAAAAAAAAAAAGAAAACTGGAAAGAAAAAAAAAAATGAAATACAATGTTGTGTATCCTAAAATGAAGGATTTTCCCCTAATCAGATTGACCTACACTAAATCCAGACACAAAGGCTGCACTCTGTCTGGATTCACAACTTAGAAACACACAGTTTTATGAAGTCTTTTTCTGAGCCTCCCACCCTAAAGCAAAAGCAAGTAAGACAGAAAGGCCAGACACTGGCCAGTACCAGAGAATAGAGAGAAAGCTCTCAAGAATCATCACCTCTCCTGGGGAATCTATCTGAGCAGCCAAAAAGAACAAATCTATTCAGTATTTTTATCATGCTTTCCATGAAAGACAAAACTCTTTACCAGAAATTGTGATTAATTTTCACTATATTCCTGAATATAACTGTGATATAAACAAAGAAATTGCACTATAGAAAAGAATATACATTTATCTTTGCCTGGAATGAGTCAAAAGAAAAAATCATCTAAATATGTTTTGTCTTACCTTACAATGTCATGGAGAAATGTACGTATTTGGATAAAATGCCAAATATATTTCCTTTATCATTTTAGCATCTAAGAGTTGATTTTATATTTATACTAATGAAAAAGAATATTATTAACAAAAACACTAGAACAGTATTAGACATACACTTAACATATATATCCTCCGCCCCCCCAAAAAAAGGAAAGAAAAGAGAATGAAAAATAACGATTTTGGGGAAGATAGTCACTCCAATCATTAAGCATGTGCCTCTGAGACAGCATGAGATGAGAGTGTCAATCTATTGGTTTTCTCAGTCAATCTCAATTTCCTTTCATAAGAGCTTTATGGTGACTTAAAGGATGTTCAAAAGTAATTCTGACTATAGTTGATTTTTACCTTCTTCACCCTCTTTATAACCTAACACAAGATGTGATTTTAGGTGTGTGAAAGCTAATTAGTGAGTGCCTGCTCTGTACATGGCAAGTGCTTCCCTCAGAGAAACAGTGCCAGATGGGCAGAATCCCCATTGTACACCTCGATCCAAGAGAAAACATTCCTCAGGAGTTAGAGTAACCGGATCAAGACAACACTGAAGTGGTAGAACCAGTGATTAACCAGGGATGAATCCACATGTTTATAGATTCCAAAATCTGTACCCTTTCAGTGCCCCATGCTACTTGTAAATCACTTCCACTGAGATTTCAAACAGTAGTATCATAAAGCCAGTAATTATTTCACAGTTGACACTTACCCTAAAATAAGTGATCCAGTAAACTTTATTATATTTCCTTCAAAAAGAAAGGGGAAAAAAAGTCAATGTGATGAATATCAATTGGAAAAATTGATATCTTTCCATTAATATAATCATTTACTATCAACACATGGCTTCCTATTCCCAGATACAAAAAGTGAACTAATAACCACTGAGTCCAAAATATAATCTATATTTCATACTAATTCTCCCCTTCCTCCACCTCTTCTTATTCTGCCATCCTCCACACTAAATCAGTAAGAAACCCTCGTTTTGCTGCACTACTGATACTGCCAGGCCTAAAGTGCTTTCACTGAATGCAATGTCCAGGGAGCTAACTGTCCTGACTTTTTTTTAGTTCACAACCAGTTAAATAAAGGAATGGGAAGAATTCTCCATATCACTACCTAAGACTATATTAAGGGATTATGTTTGTGAAGTGGGACACAAAATGATTCTTCCCAAAGAAATTATGTTATAATTAGTGGTTAAGTGCCATATATAGGTAGTCCCATTTAAAATATAGGTTAGGGACTTCCCTGGTGGTCCAGTGGTTAAGACTTCTCCTTCCAATGCAGGGGGTGCGGGTTTGATCCCTATTCAGGGAGCTAAGATCCCACATGCCTCACAGCCAAAAAACCAAAACATAAAACAGAAGCAATATTGTAACAAATTCAATAAAGACTTTAAAAATGGTCCACATCAAAAAAATCTTTAAAAATATATAGGTTACTTTCTACAAGTTTATTTATAAATTTTTTGTTTGGAACTTGGAAAAAAATTTTTTAATATTAAAAAAAAAAAGTCCTAGTGGCAGACACAGCTAGCTGCCTATTCAGTACACATAAGCCCCTTAATTCTTACTAACACAACCTGATTACTACCTAAAGATATTCAAATTTCTTTACTACCTAAAGATATTCAAAGATACCTGATTACTACCTAAAGACTCCTCTGCAGGTAGGGCTGGCTGTGCAACACAGCTGTAGCCAATATATATATACACGTATATATAGAGAGATATAATACATCTATATAAACATATAGATGGAAGTCTATAGGGAGAGTTCCCTCCCCAAATAAAAAGACAAAGCCTCGTAACATGGCTTTTGGTCTTTCTGCCTTCTTGATGTCCTGGGATTCAGCAACAACTTGTGACCATGAGGACAATAAGATAATACAGCAGGAAGACGAGAGAATTGCTAAACTGTGATTCCTGCCCTAAATTGTCTCCATCTTGACTTCCTGTTATGTAAGAAAAATGAAAACCTTACTAATTTAAGCCATTATAGTCTAGTTTCTGTTATATGTACTGAACACAATGTTAACTAATATTACCCATGATGGTTAGGGACTGCAGGCAGCTCATGAATATCTATGGAACCTATAATTAGTTGGATGTATAGAGGTAGGTAGCCCTCTGTTCAGACCTTCAACTTATGCTGCCAAGAACACACTTCTCCATACTGAGGGATAAGGAACTTTCCTCCATCAACTTCCCTATGCATCAGCCAAGGGAGATGGAAATTCCTCCCAAACTCTAGGACCCAGTGGTTCCAGAACAGGAAAGAGGGCAGTTCCAGAAACTCTGCAGGGATGAGACCGAAAGTTGTGACACACAGAGCTTCTTGACTGTGCAACCCCTCTGGGACCTTTTTCATTCCAAGATGGCTTCCTGGACTTCCCAGGGAATGGCCAGTTTATTTCCTCCTATACTGCTGCCATCTGTTTCTTCTTACTAGGATGTTTCCTTTTCACTAAGCCCTGGAAACAGAATACAGACTCACAGCCTCTTCTCCTACCCCAAAGTGTATTTACTACTCTTGAGTGTGTTTTGCTAGAAATGATGAGAGAATAAAAGCTCCCTTCTCTGTCCCACTCCTCTTTCTATTTTTAAAATACAAAATCACAGAATTTTCTAGATGAAAAAGATCTATCCTAAAAACTGATCTTTCTTACCGATCAAAAGGAAGCTCCATGAGGACAGAGACTTCATCTTATTCAATACTGTATCCTCTGGGCCTAGTAATAGTACCTGGCACATAGTAGAATGAATGAAAGATGGCCTAGGCCAATATTCTCATTTTACAAATAAAGATTAGTAATAAGTAATGTAAATAAAGATTTACAAATAAAGACAGTAGATTAGTGCTAGATCCTAAGTTCCTGTAGGGCAAGCAAAACATCTTCCTGGTTCACCACTGAATTCCCAGAACCTAATACATGTGCCTGGCACCATGTTTTACAGAAGCTTAATAAATGGCTGCTGAAAAAGAATGCAGTGACACTTGAGTTTAAAAGGATGAGTATGAATCTGACAGGAAACATAGGGGAGGGAAAAGATTCCCAAGAAAAAGGAGTATGCATGGCTCTGGGCGTACAAATTTGGGGTTAACCTTTAGTACAGAAAAGACATAAATAACTTTGAGATTTATCATGGATTAAATAAGTTTTTGTGGACAACCCTGGAAAGTTAACCACAATTCTATCACTGTTTCTACAAGAAGATATTGTTGTTTGAACTGTACTCACTGACATCTCTCCAATACGTGTTGCTTTTTGGCGGAGGAGTTGAGGTTCCCATTCTTCTGCAACAGATGACGCAATAAGCAGCCAGGGACATTCTGTGTGCTTAGAACAATTATAACACGTTTAATTTAGCATGTAATTAAAAACATTTCTGTTAACTATAAGAACATGTCACAATCACAGTAGACTGCCCACAGAGTTAGATTATTCAAGACCTGGAAAAAAAGTTTTCAATTAAAGAAAAAAAATTTCTCCCCTAAAAATTTAAAGCAGACTTATTAGAATAGTATTTTGCTAGTACCTCAATGATTATTCTTCAAACTGTGTCCAACTGTGAACAATGATTAGTAGGAAAAAGGAAAAGAGATTATTAATCAGAATATCAATATAGGAATCAAAAAATGTTAATGCCTTCTAAAAATATATATATGCATATAGATAGATATATTTATCTTTAGTGACTGAAGTCCCTATAGAAATGAAAAGCAGCTCTGAATGGAAGATATACTTAGGACCCATAGAAGTGTTTAGCTTTTCTCCAAGGCCTTCAAGAGGGTACCCAACATTGTTTAAAATCTTTGAAATGTAATCGTTACTTGTTGGCATCCTGTCAAAGAAGGAGATGTTGCCCAACTATTTAATCACTATTCTTTTGCTCAACTATTTCATCAACTGAGTAAAGATGATCTAAATATGATGCAATGGTTTCTAGAACAACTCAGTATTCTAGAATCATAGATTGTCTTTGGATGAGACGTTTCTTTCTTCTTTTTTCTTTTGCAATAAGAGAAAAGAAAGAAGATGCTTTGAGGAACTCATGTGAGAAATGGTCTTTGGTTTAATACATTAAAAACTTCTGGCAGCTTTACAGGGATTAAGGGGAAAATTGCTTGGTGTACATGTGTAAGAAAATCTGTTAGCAATAACACAAAATAAAAAGCTTAAACATTTTTTCTTGTAATTCTAGTACCTCAATTGATGACTAAGCAAACTAGTTTAGGCAACAGATAAACTTGTAAAGGTCACTGTTTTAAAGGTCATTGTATCTTATTTTCTCACTGTTTAAAGGGTTGCTGCTACTTCTCTATGAGACACAGGATAATGGTAAAAATGATACAAAGACAGCAAGGAAGTAGGTGCTTATAAAACCAAGGCAGAATGTGATGTAAACTAAGAGTTTATGTATAGATTTTCATTTTAGTTACTACATGAAAACTTTTGACTAAAACAAAAATGCAGAGCAAAAATATACTGCTTCCTTCAATCCCAACATCTACTATGAAAGTGGTCAACTATAAAACATTATACGAATATTGTTTACTATTACTTCTCTGGCCTAAAAACCTTCACGGTATTAACTTAAACAAACCACCTGCCAGCAGGTTCCCCTCCCACCAAGTCCTAGATCTGAATGAGTATAGTGGAAATATACTTCCTCATCTTATTTCCCTCTAGATTTCCTCAAATGACATCACTGGCTCTTTCAGCTTTTTCCAGAATAAACTAACTCTAACTCTCTTTCAACTCTCTCAGCGTCTTGACTATTTCCAGCTCACTGCTCTCCAGTCTCAATAAACCATCCATCCTTGCTTTCCGGGGGTGAGCATCCATCCCATGGTTGTACTTCCTTCCCCACCCAGCCTCGACTCCAGGGTGCATCACTGCAACCTCTCTCTCTACCTGCTTCCTCAACATACCAGAGTCCTCCTCCTACTATCCTGCAGCCCCAACCTGAAACATGTGTTTTCTCTGTTCTTACACTTGGACAGCCAAAATTGGGGGCAGGGGGACAAAAGGCAAACTGGGAGTGTGCTCTCAGAATGACTTTGCCTGTCCTTAATCAGTTTTCTTCTCATCCCCATGATGACTGCTCTAAATACCCACATACTCTGCCAAGCATCCTACCCTGCCTGCATCCTTTTCAAATGATCTTGTCTCTTATTTCACTCAGAAAATTACGACTCTGAACCCCCTCAACTTCTGCCCCCATACCTACAAGCAGGGATTGATCCAGGTATTGAAGGAATCAACATTTATTCAAATAGTGGGGAGAGGGGAGGTTCCTTTAAAAAAAAAAAACACCACAAATATCAAATTAGGTACTAAAATGAAAGTGATTCAGAATGAGAAAAGATATCACAATAAATTACTGGAGTCTTAGAAATTTTGATACCTTTCTTCTGGGATTTCATTAGCTAATTTGTCAGAAATGCTTACATAGAAATACTTCAGGATTACACTCTGGTGTTCCTCCCTCCCTAAGACATTACAACTCCTAGTAACTCCTAGCACTCACAGGGGCCCATGCAAGTAAGGCACCCTCAAGCCTACGCTTCCTAATATCACAGGAAATCTATGCTGGCCGACTTGCATATCTTTATCTGCATCGCCTTTTCCAGATTCCAAATGGATTTTTATCTGCACTGTTCTTTCCTGTTTCTGAGGAAAAGGTCTCATCCCTTTTTCAAAGGGAAGTGTACCATCTATGTTCTAGATATCATTTTTTCCCTTCCATGTGGACCTTGATTCATTATCTGTCTTTCTCTTCTTAATTTTCACACACGCCCTCTCTATCAGCTCTTTCTACTCCTCCCCACTAAATACTGGATGTCCAATATGCTTCCATCAAAACACAAAAACAAACAATTGGAAAAAAAAAAGTAAAACCTCAGTCTACCCAAGTGCCCTCCAGCTATTGCCACTTCTCTCACCTCCCTTTCCTAAGATTCTTTCCCCAGTGTGTCTTCCTCCAGCGCTGAAACAGCCCTCCCCAAGGTCACCAGTCAGTGACATCTTTGCTGCTAAATCCACTTTTCAGTCACCATCCTACTGTCTTTGTCTAAAGCATTTGACTACTCCCTCCTTGTCTCCTCTAGCTACTATGACACCTGGTTTCTAGTTTGATTCCCCTATTACTGGCTGCTCCATCCCATTACTCATTCAACAAAGAGTTATTCAGTTATTGAGCACCTACCACCTGTCAGTGATGGACACCTGAGATGTGAATAAAGCAGCACAACTCCCTGCTCTTACTGAGCTTACAGTTGTCTCTGCTGCCTCTACCCAGCCCTTAAATATTAGTGTTTCAGTGGGTTCCACCTGTGCTCTTCTTTTTTCCTCATGTTATATTCTCGTGCTAAATAATTTCAGTGTTTTCATCACAAAGCTTTACCTGTAAGCTTTTGATTCCCAAGTCTCTATAACTAACTCAAGTCTCTCTGCTAAGCACATATATTCAACTGCCTAATGCATATTTGCACCTTGAAGCACCACAAACACCTAAAACCCAGGATGTCTAAAGTCAAATCATCATACTCTAGAAATCAAATATCCCAAGACCATTTATTACTAAACCATAGTTTCCCTATTGATTAGAAATGACTTTTCCCTACACCAAGGTCTAATCTAGCTAGGGTCCATTTCTGGAGAATTCTGTTCCACTAACACATTTGTCTAACCCTGCATCAATAATATAACACCTTTCTTAATTATTATACCTTTAAAATAAGCCTTGATAGGTTCTAGAGTGAGTACCCCTGCCCCCATTCTTGGCAGGATTATCTTGGCTATTGGGAATTATTTTTTTTGGCAATCTCCTACATTTTTAATTTTTTTTAATTTTTAAATTTTATTTTACTTATTTTTTTATACAGCAGGTTCTCATTAGTTATCCATTTTATACATATTAGTGTTTATATGTCAATCCCAATCTCACAATTCATCACACCAACACCAACACCCCCCCACCGCTTTGCCCCTTTGCCCCTACATTTGTTCTCTACGTCTGTGTCTCAATTTCTGCCCTGCAAACTGGTTCATCTGTACCATTTCTCTAGGTTCCACATATATGCATTAATATACGATAGTTGTTTTTCTTTTTCTGACATACTTCACTCTGTATGACAGTCTCTAGATTCATCCACGTCTCTACAAATGACCCAATTTCATTCCTTTTGATGGTTGAGTACTATTCCATTGTATATATGTACCACATCTTCTTTAACCATTCATGTGCCGATAGGCATTTAGGTTGCTTCAATGACCTGGTTATTGTAAATAGCGCTGCAATGAACATCAGGGTGCATGTGTCTTTTTGAATTGTGGTTTTCTCTGGGTATATGCCCAGTAGTGGGATTGCTGGATCACATGGTAATTCTATTTTTAGTTTTTGAAGGAACCTCCATAATGTTCTCCATAGTGGCTGTATCCATTTACATTCCCACCAACAGTGCAAGAGGGTTCTCCTTTTTCCACACCATCTCCAGCAGTTATTATGTGTAGATTTTCTGATGATGCCCATTCTAACTGGTGTGAGGTGATACCTCATTGTAGTTTTGATTTGCATTTCTCTAATAATTAGTGATGTTGAGCAGCTTTTCATGTGCTTCTTGGCCATCTGTATGTCTTCTTTGGAGAAATGTCTATTTAAGTCTTCTGTCCATTTTTTGATTGGGTTGTTTGCTTTTTTTAATATTGAGCTGCATGAGCTGTTTATATATTTTAGAGATTAATCCTTTGTCTGTTGACTGGTTTGCAAATATTTTCTCCCATTCTGAGGGTTGTCTTTTCGTCTTGTTTGTAGTTTCCTTTGCTTTGCAAAAGCTTTTAAGTTTCATTAGGTCCCATTTGTTTATTTTTGTTTTTATTTCCATTACTCTAGGAGGTGGATCAAAAAAGATCCTGCTGTGATTTATGTCAAAGAGTGTTCTTCCTATGTTTTCCTCTAAGAATTTTATAGTGTCCAGTCTTACATTTAGGTCTCTAATCCATTTTGAGTGTATTTTTGTGTATGGTGTTAGGGAGAGTTCTAACTTCATTCTTTTACATGTAGCTGTCCAGTTTTCCCAGCACCACTTATTGAACAGACTGTCTTTTCTCCATCCTATATCCTTGCCTCCTTTGTCATAGATTAGTTGACCATAGGTGTGTGGGTTTATCTCTGGGCTTTCTATCCTGTTCCATTGATCTATCTTTCTGTTTCTGTGCCAGTACCATATTGTCTTGATTGCTGTAGCTTTGTAGTATAGTCTGATGTCAGGGAGTCTGATTCCTCCAGCTCCATTTTTTTCCCTCAAGACCGCTTTGGCTATTCAGGGTCTTTTGTGTCGCCATACAAATTTTAAGATTTTTTGTTCTAGCTCTGTAAAAAATGCCATTGGTAATTTGATAGGGATTGCATTCAATCTGTAGATTGCTTTGGGTAGTATAGTCATTTTCACAGTATTGATTATTCCAATCCAAGTACATGGAATATCTCTCCATCTGTTTGTATCATCTTTAATTTCTTTCAGCAGTGTCTTATAGTTTTCTGCATACAGGTCTTTTATCTCTCAGGTAGGTTTATTCCTAGGTATTTTATTCTTTTTCTTGCAATGGTAAAAAGAAGTGTTTCCTTAATTTCTCGTTCAGATTTTCCAGCATTAGTGTATAGGAATGCAAGAGATCTGTGCATTAATTTTTTATCCTGCAACTTTACCAAATTCACTGATTAGCTCTAGTAGTTTTCTGGTGGCATCTTTAGGATTCTCTATGTATAGTATCATGTCATGTGCAAACAGTGACAGTTTTACTTCTTTTCCAATTTGTATTCCTTTTATTTCTTTTTCTTCTCTGATTGCCGTGGCTAGAACTTCCAAAACTATGTCGAATAACAGTTGTGAGAGTGGACATCCTTGTCTTGTTCCTGATCTGAGAGGAAATGCTTTCAGTTTTTACCATTGAGAATGATGTTTGCTGTGGGTTTGTTTTTTAATTCTTCTAGGTCTCTGTTAAACATTTCTTGCATCTTCTCGATCTTTGCCTCCATTCTTTTTCCAAGGTCCTGGATCATCTTCATTATCATTTTTCTGAATTCTTTTTCTGGAAGGTTGCCTATCTCCACCTCATTTAGTTGTTTTTCTGGGATTTCATCTTGTTCCTTCATCTGGTACATAGCTCTCTGCCTTTTCATCTTATCTATCTTTCTGTGAATGTGGTGTTTGTTCCACAGGCTGCAGGATTGTAGTTCTCCTTGTTTCTGCTGTTTGCCCTCGCTATTGGGTTTTTTATTGGAACTGAATTGAATTTACAGATTAGTTTGGAGAGAACTGGTATCATGTGGGGTGCCTCCATTCATGAAAGGTGTATCTTCAATTCTTCTTTTAGATCTTTTGTAATTTTCTCCACAAAGGTCATGCATGGTTTTTCTTTGTTTCTTCTTTTCATGGAAAATTTCAAATATATACAAATAGAGACAGAATAATAAACTCAACCCCATCACTCAGCTTCAAAAATTGTCAACACATGGTCAATCTTGTTTCATCTACACCTGCTCTATCCAATAGAACTTCTGCATGATAGACATTTCCTATTTATACACCACTAGTGTGAAAATATGCTAATGTGACTGAGGAACTGAAATTTCAGTCTTTTAAGTTTTAATTAATTTTAATTTAAATACCCACATGGTTAGTGGCTATGGTACTGAACAGTGAAATCTATACTGTAACTCACATTCACTTTCCACCACCATAACACTCAATTATTTTGAAGCAAATCCATAATGTCATGTAATATATAACCTGTAAATACTGTAGAATGTTACTGATGGTTAAAAAAAAATTAACCATCATTATGTCCCCCTTGAAAAAAATTCCTTAGTATCATCAAATATCCAACAAATGTTTCAATTATTTCATAAACTTCTGTTATGCACTATTGGCCTGTTAGAATTAGGATCTAAACAAGGTCCACATATTGCATTTGGTTGCTAATGTGCCTCTTTTTTTTTTTCTTGCGGTACGCGGGCCTCTCATTGTTGTGGCCTCTCCCGTTGCGGAGCACAGGCTCCGGACGCGCAGGCTCAGCGGCCGTGGCTCACGGGCCCAGCCGCTCCGCGGCCTGTGGGATCTTCCCAGACCGGGGCATGAACCTGTGTCCCCTGCATCGGCAGGCGGACTCTCAACCACTGTGCCACCAGCGAAGTCCAATGTGCCTCTTTTTAGAGTCACTTATTTTTACTTTTATTTAATTAATTAATTTATTTGTTTGTTTGTTTATGGCTGCATTGGGTCTTCGTTGCTGTGTGCAGGCTTTCTCTAGTTGCAGCGAGCCGGTGCTACTCTTCCTGTGGTGCGCAGGCTTCTCATTGTGGTGGCTTCTCTTGTTGCGGAGTATGGGCTCTAGGTGCGTGGGCTCAGTAGTTGTGGCTCGTGGCTCTAGAACACAGGCTCAGTAGCTGTGGTGCACGGGTTTAGTTGCTCTGCAGCATGTGGGATCTTGCCGGATCAGGGTTCGAACCCGTGTCCCTTGCATTAGCAGGCAGATTCTTAACCACTGTACTACCAGGGAAGTCCCAGAGTCACTTATTTTTTAAATTACTAGTTTATATTTTCTTTTTTCTTGAATTAGTCTTGATAATATCTATTTTTCAAGAAAATGGGCATTTAAGTTTTCAAAATCATTAGCATAAAGCTGTTCATGCTATTCCTATGATCTTTTTATCCCAAAATTGCCTACCATTTTGTTCCTAGCATTATTTGTGCCTCTTCTTTTTTACTCTTGAGCAGTCTTCTAAAAGCTTATTAATAGAAAAAAAATCATTTATTAATTTTTATCATCTACTGCTTTTGCTGAGCATCTCTATTTTATTTTGTTTTTTTTTCTATTTCTGCTCTTCACTATTTTCTTCTTTCTTTGGATTCACTCTGTTCTTTTTGCAACTTCTTCAGTAATACTTAACATATTATGAGCATTTCCTGCTGTTTCATAAATGCATTTAAGACCATAAATTCCCCTCTAAGTTTTGCTTTACTTCAATTTCACAAGTCCTGATACTTCCACTGTGATTTTCTCTAATCCACGGATTAGTTTGTTTTTAGTCTCTACACATACAAAATTTCTAAAGATTATCTTTTTATTGTGCTATATGACATAGATTCTTTGGAATTATGGAGACGTGCTTTGTTACCTAGTTGCAATCAATATTTATAAACGTATCATATAAACTTACTCTTCGTTATGGGCAAAATTTAGTAAATCCATTATATCAAGCTTGTTAACTATGTTGTATAAAAAGGGATTCAACCCTACCCATTTGGAACCCAGAATGCGGCTGGTTAATAACCAAGTAAAGGTTTTGATTCCTGAAAGCTTAATGGAAGATGTGTTTAGCTCTTTCCATCAGAACACCCACTATGGGAGGGACGCCACCCTATAATGGATACAAGATTTTATGCAAGGACCTATTATGTCCAGGACTGTTCAAAGGGTTATACAGAAGTACTTGACTTGTGTTAAAAATAACACCAGAAATAGGCCTCCTCCCCCTCATATGGAATTCAGGAGGTTGGGGGTGGTGAGGGGGGAAGCCCAGGGAAAGACTGGCAGGTAGATTTCATGGTTATGCCCAAGACTAAAGGAAACTTTCATTATCTACTGGTAATGGTAGACACTTTTACAGGCCGAGTGAAAGCACTCCTGTGTCAGACAGAAAGGGCTTCTGAGGGAATGAAGTCCTTACTTAAAGAAATAATTCCCAGGTTTGGACTCTCCAGTTCAATTCAGAGTGACAACAGATGAGCTTTTGTTGACAGTAGTACACAAGGGGTTTCAGAGCAACCTGGAATAAAATGGAATTCCCAGTCAACTGGGAAAATGGAGAAGAGGAATTATACTTTGAAAGGACTGTAGACAAAATCTGTCAAAAAACTGATTTAACATGGGACAAAATATTGTCACTTGCACTGTTTAGAATCAGGGTGGCCCCTAGAAGCAGACTCCAATTGAGTCCTTATGAGATACTGTACAAGAGACCATTCCTCTATTCTGAGTTGCTAGGCAGACAAATTTCTGATCAGAAGTAAAAGAATTAGATACTATGAGGTATGTACAAACACTGGAATTAGTTTTGAATGCTATTCATAGATTTGCCAATAACAGGATGAAGTACCCTACAGATTTCCCCCATCATCAGATAAAACCTGGGGAAGAGGGAGCTTTGAAAAACCTGGAAAGAAGTACTCCCAGAAAACCAACCACAACCCCAGTGGGTGGGGCCTTATCAGGTTTTGCTAGTAACTAACTCTTTTGTCAAACTTGAAGATGTTAAGCTTTGGATACACTCCCCACTGAAGGGGCGATCCCTCTTGCCCATCACCACAATAAAGGAGAAAGCTGCTGCTGAAAGCCATTAACAGATCTTGAAGTCCTCTTTAGAAGAAACAGTAAGAAACAAAGGGGATGGCTCCTTACATTAAGGTAAGGACTGTAATTTTTCTGTTGCTGGAGGAAAGTCATATTATCTGTGTACCAAAACCCTGCCTTTGTTTGATCCTGGAGGCTAGTTCTGACTCCTTCTCAAGATAAAGTTACTTTACTCCTTCACTATAATTACACTACTCTGGAACTGAAGTACCCACTTCTTTCACACTTGCATTCAGACCCAGAAAATAACGGCGAAAAGGCCAAGTACCTCCTCTGGGAACAGGCCTATGTAAACCCCCAGCAAAGCTTGTTGAGCATGCTGATCCAACTGGAAGCCAAAGTGGCAAGTAAGCAATGGTCCACTATACTGGGGTGCAGAAAGCCAGAAAGCCAAGCTTTGGAAAACCTACGGCCCCACCCTGGGCGATGGGATATTTTGAGCAGTAACTGTAAGTTACACCACTGCACCTTGATGGCCTCAGCTCCCTGGATTAATAAAAAGGGGCTATATCAGGTAGTACAACTGGTAGGCAAAGGGGACAGGAACATTTTCCAGAGACAGCACATACTGCCTATGGGAAGCCACTGGGCCCTGGTGAATAATGAAGCTGTGCCCCACATTTGGACGCAAGTCTCCATGTTGAGCTGCACTTTGAAAAGCAACATTTGGTTCTGCCCTCAAACCCAGTGGGACTCAGAGACCACTCTGACTTGGCCTACAAGAAAGACCCCCATACAAGATAACATATGGTGGGCTTCCCTGGTGGCGCAGTGGTTGAGAGTCTGCCTGCCAATGCAGGGGACACGGGTTCGTGCCCCGGTCCGGGAGGATCCCACATGCCACAGAGCGGCTGGGCCCATGAGCCATGGCCGCTGAGCCTGCGTGTCCGGATCCTGTGCTCCGCAACAGGAGAGGCCACAACAGTGAGAGGCCCGCGTACCGCAAAAAAAAAAAAGGTAACATATGGTATATGGGAAAAGGAACGTTCCGCTGAGAAAGAGTCAGTAATGAGACCGGCGTTCTATCTGATGGGTATTGTAACAATAACACCTTTAGTATGAATGACACAGGAATTTGGTGCAATTATGGTACAGTCAGGAAACTGTAATGTAAAAAAATAAATGTATGGTAACACTGATGTAGGTGACTATATGTATAGGAACTGGAACTAACTCCCCCACCCCCCACTCTACTGTGTAAGTTGAGGACAGTTGGATTGGAGGAAAAATCTGAACTAGTCCAGCAGGTCTTGCAAGAGAGTGCTAAAGAATTCCACTGAGTACAGATAATGGTAGACAAGGGAGAAAAGAGAATAGTGCAACGAACAAGAGACTATGCAAACACTGTTCAGGAATCATCGGTTGGTTTTCTTCCTTTCCAGTCCGTGGGAAATTTTTATTACATTAAAGAGAAAGCTGCTCTCTTTCTGACAGTCGTTCTCTCATTTTTCTTACAGAAATGTTATTGTAAAAGAAGGATATGGCAAGCTAAGAAAAAGAAATTTTAATGTTAAGCCCTGAGGCATCACCTGGTCACCTCACCACCTACCAAACAGAAAATTGTGCACAAGCTGATCACATTTCCCAGGGCCACCTCCCTCACCTTGCCTTTAAAACCCCCTCCCTGGACTTCCCTCGTGGCATAGTGGTTAGGAATCTGCCTACCAATGCAGGAGACACGGGTTCAAGCCCTGGTGCAGGAAGATCTCACATGCCATGGAGCAACTAAGCCTGTGCACCACAACCACTCAGCCCACGTGCCACAACTACTGAAGCCCACACGCCTAGAGCCTGCGCTCCACAATAAGAGAAGCCACTGCAATGAGAAGCCCACGCATTACACTGAAGAGTAGCCCCCGCTCGCCGCAACTAGAGAAAGTCCGTGCACAGCAACAAAGACCCAACACAGCCAGAAATTAATTAATCAGTTAATTAATTAATTAAAAAAACTTTTTTTTTTAATGGCTTCCCTGAAAGCCATCACAGAGTTAGGGTCTTCTGACCATTAGAGGCGCCTGTACTACTTTCTTGGTATCTCACAATAAATGCTGTACTTTCCTTCACCACAACCTGGGCCAGCAGACTAGGTTCGCTGTATGTGAGGTGAGTGGACCCAAGTTTGGTTCAGTAACACACACTTAAACAGCACATACAAAATCTCATGCCCTCTGGGACCCAGGGCAGAAGCAGTAATTTGAAGGGAGCCTGGGTCAGACCTACATGCTGATCTTGGAGAATCTCCCACAGAGGCAGGAGAAATATAATATAATATAATAACCAGAAAATATAAACCAGCTTTACAAAAAATGTTAAAGTGACTTCTCTAAGCGAAAAAGAAAAAACTCCACAACTAGAAACATTAAAATTACGACAGAAAAAGCTCATTGGTATAGACAAATATACAGTAAAGGCAGCAGATCATCCACACACAAAAAGCTATAGGAAGGTTAAAAGACAAAAGTAGTAAAATCATCTGTATCCACAATAAGCAGCTAAGGGATACACAAAACAATTGGATGTGAAATATGATGTCAAAAACAGTAATCATAGGCACAGGGGCCTATGATTAAGCCCTGGGGCGTCACCTGGTCACCTCATCTCCTACCAAACAGAAAATTGTGCACAAGCTGACCACATTCCCCAGGGCCCCCCCCTCACCTTGCCTTTAAAACCCCTTCCCTGGACTTCCCTGGTGGCGCAGTGGTTAAGAATCTGCCTGCCAATGCAGGGGACACGGGTTCGAGCCCTGTGCTTAATCATAGGCACATCTCTTGAAATGAAGAGATCAGCAACTTGAAACAATCACACACTATATATAGATTGTTATACATAAACCACATGATAACAACAAACCAAAAATCTATGATACACACACAAAAAAAAGAGAAAGGAATCCAAGCAAAACACTAAAGACAGTCATCAAATAACAAGAGAATAAGAAAGGAACAAAAAACAACTACAAAAAAACAAGCTAAAAACAATTACCAAAACGGCAATAAAGACATACATATCAATAATTACTTAAAATGTAAGTGAACTAAGTGGTCCCACAGAGTGGATGAGTGGATTCAAAAACAAGACCTGTATATATGTTGCCTACAAGAGACTCATGGCAGATCTAAAGACATGCAAAGACTGAAAGTGAGGGGATAGTAAAAGGTATTCCATGCAAATGGAAAGAAAAGAAAGCCAGGGTAATGATATTTAAATGAGACAAAATAGACTTTAAAACAAAGACTGTTACAGGAGACAAAGAAGGACATTACATAATGAATAAGGGAATCAATCCAAGAACATTTAACAATTATAAATATATATGCACCCAACATAGGAGCATTTACATACATAAAGCAAATATTAACAGACGTAATGGGAGAAATCAACGGTAATAATAGTAGGGGCCTTCAACACCCCACTTCCATCAATAGAGAGATCATCCAGACAGAAAATCAATAAGGAAATACTGGCCTTAAATGACACATTACACCAGATGGACTATATATACATATATAAAACATTCCATCCAAAAGCAGAGGAATGCACATTCTTTCCAAGTATACATGGAACATTCACCAGGATAGATCACACGCCAGGCCAGAAAACAAGCTTCAGTGAATTTTTAAAAAGATCAAGCATCTTTTCTGACCACAACTCTATGAGACTAGAAATCAACTACAAGGGACTTCCCTGGTGGTGCAGTGGTTAAGAATACGCCTGCCAATGCAGGGAACATGGGTTCAAGCCCTGGTCCGGGAAGATCCCACATGCCACAGAGCAACTAAGCCCATGTGCCACAACTACTGAGCCTGCGCTCTAGAGCCCACACAAGCTACAACTACTGAAGCCTGCACGCCTAGAGCCCATGCTCCACAACAAGAAAAGCCACTGGAATCAGACACCCGTGCACCTCAATGAAGAGCAGCCCCTGCTCGCCATAATTAGAAAAAGCCCATGCACCTCAATGAAAAGTAGCCCCTGCTCTCCACAACTAGAAAAATCCCGCATGCAGCAACAAAGACCCAACACAGCCAAAAATAAATAACTAAATAAATGTATTAAAAGAAAAAAAAATCAACTACAAGAAAAAAACTGCATAAAACGTCCACAAATGTGTGGAGGCTAAACAATATGCTACTAAACAACCAATGGATCGCTGAAGGAATCAAAGAGGAAATCAGAAAAATACCTGGAGGCTAATGAAAACAAAAACACAATGATCCAAAATCCATGAGACGCAGCAAAAGCAATTCTAAGAGGGAAGTTTATAGCAATACAAGATTACCACAGGAAACAAGAAAGAAAACAAATAAACAACCTAACCTTACACCTAAAGGAACTAGAAAAAGAATAACAAACAAAACCCAAAATTAGTAGAAGGAAAGAAATCATAAAGATCAGAGCATATTTAAATGAAATACAGACTAAGAAAACAATAGAAAAGATCAATGAAACTAAGAGCTGGTTCTTAGAAAAGCTAAACAAAATCAATAAACCTTTAGCTAGACTCGTCAAGAAAAAAAGAGGGTCCAAATCAATAAAATTAGAAATCAGACACTACAACTGACACCGCAGAAATACAAAGGATCATAAGAGACTACTATGCACAACTGTATGTCAATAAAATGGACAACCTAGAAGAAACAGACAAATTCCTAGAAATGTACAATCTCCCAAGATTGAACCAGGAAGAAACAGAAAGTATGGACAGACCAATTACCAGTAATGAAATTGAATCAGTAATTTTAAAAAAACCTCTCAATGAACAAAAGTCCAGGACCGGATAGCTTCACAGGTGAATTTTACCAAACATTTAGAGAAGAGTTAATACCTACCCTTTCAAACTATTGCAAAAAACTGCAGAGGAAGGAATGTTTCCCAACTCATGCTACAAGGCCAGCATCACCCTGATACCAAAACCAAACAAAGATATCACAAAACAATAATGTTACAGACCAATATCACCGATGAACACAGATGCAAAAATTCTCAACAAAATATTAGGAAACCGAATCCACAGTACCATATACCATGATCAAGTGGCATTTATCCCAGGGAGGCAAGGATTTTTCAATACCCACAAATCAATCAATGTGATACATCACATTAACAAACTGAAGAATAAAAACGATATGATCACCTCAATAGATGCAGAAAAAGCTTCTGACAAAATGCAACATCTATTTATGATTAAAAAAAAAAACTCCAGAAAGTGGGTATAGAGGGAACATACCTCAACATTTCCTCTAAGATCAGGAACAAGACAAGGATGCCTGCTCTCTCCACTTTTATTCAACATAGTTTTGGAAGTCCTAGCCACAAGAAAGAGATAAGAAAAAGAAATAAAGGGAATCGAAATTAAAAGGGAAGCAGTAAAACTGTCACTGTTTACAGATAACATGACACTTCAGACATAGAAATTACCAAGATGCCTACTAGAGCTCATTAATGAATTCAATAAAGCTACAGGATACAAAATTAATATATACAAATCTGTTGCATTTCTATCCACTAAAAATGAACTGTCAGAAAGAGATATTAAGGAGACAATCCCATTTACAATAGCATCAAAAAGAATTTAAAACCTAGGAATAAACCTGAGGTAAAAGACCTGTACTCAGAAAACTATAAGACACTAATGAAAGAAACATAAGATGACACAAACAGATGGAAAGATATACCATATTCATGGATTGGAATAATTAATATTGTTAAAATGACCATACTACCCAAGGCAATCTACAAATTCAATCAAATCCCTATCAAAATACAAATGGCATTTTTCACAGAACTAGATCAAATAATTTAAAAATTGTATAGAAACAAAAAAGACCCCAAATAGCCAAAACAATCTTGAGAAAGAAAAACAGAGCTGGAGGAATCACATCCCTGACTTCAGACTATACTACAAAGCTACAGTAATCAAAGCAGTATGGTACTGGCACAAAAGAGACATAGATCAACGGAACAGAATACAGAGCCCAGAAATAAACCCAGATACTTACGGTCAAATAATCTATGGCAAAAGAGGCAAGAATATACAATGGGGAAAAGACAGTCTCTTCAATAATTGGCACTGAGAAAACTAGACAACTACATGTAAATGAATGAAATTAGAACATTTTCTAACATCATATACAAAAATAAACCCCAAATGGATTAAAGACCTAAATGTAAGACTTGAAACCATAAAACCCATAGAAGAAAACACCGATGGAATACTCTTTGACATAAATTGTAGCAATATTTTTTTTGAATCTGTCCCCTAAGGCAAAGGAAACAAAAGCAAAAACAAACAATTGGGACCTGATTAAACATAAAAGCTTTTGCACAGCAAAGGAAAACATCAACAAAATGAAAAGACAACCTACCGAATGGAAGAAAATATTTGCAAATAATATGACCTATAAGGGGTTAATATCCAAAATATATAGACAGCTCATACAGCTCAACATTTTAAAACACCCAATTAAAGAATGCAGAAGACATGAATAGACATTTCTTCCATAGGAGATACACAGATGGCCAACAGGCACATAAAAAAATTCTCAACATCACTAATTATGAGAGAAATGTAAATAAAAACCACAATGAGATATCACCTCACACCTGTCAGAATGGCTATCATCAAAAAGAACACAAATAATAAATGCTGGCAAGGAAGTGGAGAAAAGGGAACCCTCATACACTGTTGGTGAGAATGTAGATTGGTGCAGCTACTGTCGAAACAGTTGGGAGGTTGCTCAAAAACTAAAACAGGGGCTTCCCTGGTGGCGCAGTGGTTAAGACTCCATGCTCCCAATACAGGGGGGTCGGTTTCGATCCCTGGCCAGGGAACTAGATCCCACATGCATGCCACAACTAAGAAGCCCATCTGCTGCAACTAAGGAGCACACGGGCCGCACCTAAGGAGCTGGTGAGCAGCAACTAAGGAGACTGCCTGCTGCAACTAAGACCTGGTGCAATCAAATGAATAAATAAATAACTAAATATTTTTTGTAAAAACCTAAGAACAGAACTATCATATGATCCATCAATTACACTCCTGGGTATATATCCAAATAAAACTAAAATGCTAATTCAAAAAGATACATGCACCCCAATGTTCATAGCAGCATTGTTTACAATAGCCAAGATATAGAAGCAACCTAAGTGTCCATCAACAGATGAATGGATAAAGAAGACGTGGTATATATACAATGGAATAATATTCAGCCTTAAAAAAGGATGAGATTTTGGACTTCCCTGGTGGCCCAGTGGTTGGGAGTCTGCCTGCCAATGCAGGGGACGTGGGTTCATGCCCCGGTCCAGGAGGATCCCACATGCCACGGAGCGGCTGGGCCCGTGGGCCATGGTTGCTGAGACTGCGTGTCTGGGGCCTGTGCTCCGCAACAGGAGAGGCCGCAACAGTGAGAGGCCCACGTACCGCAAAAAAAAAAAAAAAAAGGATGAAATTTTGTCATTTGCAACAACATGGATGGACCTGGAGGGTATTATGCTTAGTGAAATAAATCAGACACAGAAAGACAAATACTGCATGTTATCACTTATGTGTAGAATCTAAAAAACAAAACAAACTAGTGATTACAATAAAAAAGAGACTTACAGATATAGAAAATAAACTAGTGGTTACCAGTGGGGAGAGGGAATATGGAGAGGCAATATAGGGGTAGGGGATTAAGAGGTACAAACTACCACATATAAAATAAATAAGCTACAAGTATATACAGTGCAGCACAGGGATTATAGCCAATATTTTATAACTATAAGTGCAGTATCCTCTAAAAAATTTTGAATCACTGAGACTGGTTCAAGTTGGTGGAGTAGAAGGACGTGTGCTCACTCCCTCTTGTGAGAGAACCGATCACAACCAACTGCTGAATAACCATCGACAGGAAGACACTGGAACCCACCAAAAAAGATACCCCACATCCACAGACAAAGGAGAAGCCACAATGAGACGGTAGGAGGGGCACAACCACAATAAAATCAAATCCCAAAACTGCTGCGTGAGTGACTCACAAACTGGAAAACACATATACCACAGAAGTCCACCCACTGAAGTGAAGGTTCTGAGCCCCACGTCAGGCTTCCCAACCTGGGGTCAGGCAACAGGAGGAGGAATTCCTAGAGAATCAGGCTTTGAAGGCTAGCGGGATTTGATTGCAGGACTTTGGCTGGACTGGGGGAAACAGACTCCACTCTTGGAGGGCACACACAAAGTAGTACGTGCATCGGGACCCGGGGAAGGAGCAGTGACCCCACAGGAGACTGAACGAGACTTACCTGCTAGTGCTGGAGGGTCTCCTGCAGAGGCAGGGAGTGGCTGTGGCTCACTGTGGGGACAAGGAAACTGGCAGCAGAAGTTCTGGGAAGTACTCCTTGGCGTGAGCCCTCCCAAAGTCTGCCATTAGCCACATCAAAGAACCGGGTAGGCTCCAGTACTGTCGCCTCAGGCCAAACAACCAACAGGGAGGGAACCCAGGCCAACCCATCAGCAGACAAGCAGATTAAAGTTTTACTGAGCTCTGCCCACCAGAGCAACACCCACCTCTAACCACCACTAGTCCCTCCCATCAGGAAACTTGCATAAGCCTGTTAGATAGCCTCATCCAACAGCCGGCAAACAGCAGAAGCAAGAAGAACAACAAATCTGCAGCCTCTGGAAGGAAAACCACATTGACAGAAAGATAGACAACATGAAAAGGCAAAGGACTTTGTACCAAATGAAGGAACAAGATAAAACCCCAGAAAACCAACTAAATGAAGTAGAGATAGGCAACCTTCCAGAAAAAGAATTCAGAATAATGATAGTGAAGATGATCCAGGACCTCGGATAAAGAATGGAGGCAAAGATCGAGAAGATGCAAGAAATGTTTAACAAAGACCTAGAAGAATTAAAGAACAAACAGAGATGAACAATACAATAATTAAAATGAAAAATACACTAGAAGGAATCAATAGCAGAATAACTAAGGCAGAAGAACGGATAAGCGACTGGGAAGACAGAAGGGTGGAATTCACTGACACGGAACAGAATAAAGAAAAATGAATGAAAAGAAATGAAGACAACCTAAGAGACCTCTGGGACAACATTAAATGCAACAACATTCACATTACAGGGGTCCCAGAAGGAGAAGAGAAAGAGAAAGGACCCAAGAAAATATCTGAAGAGATTATAGTTGAAAACTTCCCTAACATGGGAAAGGAAATAGCCACCCAAGTCCAGGAAGTGCAGAGAGTCCCAGGCAGTATAAACCCAAGGAGAAACACGTCGAGACACACAGTAATCAAATTGACAAAAATTAAAGGCAAAGCAAAGTTACTGAAAGCAACAAGCAAAAAACGACAAATAACATACAAAGGAACACCCATAAGGTTAACAGCTGATTTCTCAGCAGAAACTCTATAAGCCAGAAGGGAGTGGCATGATATATTTAAAGTGATGAAAGGGAAGAACCTACAACCAAGATTACGCTACCAGGCAAGGATATCATTCAGATTTGATGGAGAAATAAAAAGCTTTACAGACAAGCAAAAGCTAAGAGAATTTAGCACCACCAAACCAGCTCTACAACAAATGCTAAAGGAACTTCTCTAAGTGGGAAACACAAGAGAAGAAAACAACCTACAAAAACAAATCCATAACAATTAAGAGAATGGTAATAGGAACAAACATATCGATAACTACCTTAAACATGAATGGATTAAATGCTCCAACCAAAAGACACAGGCTCAATGAATGGATACAAAAACAAGACCAATATATACGCAGTCTACAAGAGACCCACTTCAGACCCAGGGACACATACAGACTAAAAGTGAGGGGATGGAAAAAGATACTCCATGCAAATGGAAATCAAAAGAAAGCTGGAGTAGCAATACTCACATCAGATAAAATAGACCTTAAAATAAAGAATGTTACAAAAGAAAAGAAAGGACACTACAAAATGACCAAGGGATCAATCCAAGAAAAAGATATAACAATTATAAATATATATGCACCCAACACAGGAGCACCTAAATACATAGGGCGGGCTTCCCTGGTGGCGCAGTGGTTGAGAGTCCGCTTGCCGATGCAGGGGACACGGGTTCGTGCCCTGGTCCGGGAAGATCCCACATGCTGCGGAGCGGCTGGGTCCGTGAGCCATGGCCGCTGAGCCTGCGCTCTGCAAGGGGAGAGGCCACAACAGTGAGAGGCCCGCGTACAGCAAAAAATAAATAAATTTAAAAATAAATAAATAAATACATACATAGGGCAACTGCTAACAGCTATGAAAGAGGAAACTGACAGTAACCCAACAACAGTGGGGGACTTTAACACCTCACTTACACCAATGGATAGATCATCCAAACACAAGCTTTAAATGACACAATAGACCAGATAGATTTAATTGATATTTATAGGACATTTCATCCAAAAACAGCAGATTACACTTTCTTCTCAAATGCACATGGAACATTCTCTAGGATAAATCACATCTTGGGTCACAAATCAAGCCTCAGTAAATTTAAGAAAACTGAAATCATATCAAGCATTTTTTCTGACCACAACGTTATGAGATTAGAAATCAATTGCAGGGAAAAAAACGTAAAAAACACAAACACATGGAGGCTAAACAATACATTACTAAATAACCAAGAGATCACTGGAGAAATCAAAGAGGAAATCAAAAGATACCTAGAGACAAATTACAACGAAAACATGACAATCCAAAACCTATGGGATGCAGCAAAAGCAGTTCTAAGAGGGAAGTTTATAGCTATACAAGCCTACCTCAAGAAAAAAGAAAAATCTCAAACAACCTAACCTTACACCTAAAGGAACTAGAAAAAGAAGAACAAACAAAACCTAAAGTTAGTAGAAGGACAGAAATCATAAAGATCAGAGCAGAAATAAATGAAATAGAAACAAAGAAAACAATTGCAAAGATCAATAAAACTAAAAGCTGGTTCTTTGAGGAGATAAACAAAATTGACAAACCATTACCCAGACTCACCAAGAAAAAGAGGGAGAGGACTCAAATCAATAAAGTTAGAAATGAAAAAGGAGATGTTACAACAGACACTGCAGAAATACAAAGCATCCTAAGAGACGATGACAAGCAACTCTATTCCAATAAAATGGACAAAGTGGAAGAAATGGACAAATTCTGAGAAAGGTATAACCTTCCAAGACTGAAGCAGGAAGAAATAAAATATGAACAGAACAATCACAAGCAATGAAATTGAAACTGTGATTAAAAATCTTCCAACAAACAAAAGTCCAGGACCAGATGGCTTCAGAGGTGAATTCTGTCAAACATTTAGAGAAGAGCTAACACCCATCGTTCTCAAACTCTTCCCAAAAATTGCAGAGGAAGGAATACTCCCAAACTCATTCTATGAGGCCACCACACCCTGATACCAAAACCAGACAAAGATACTACAAAAAAAGAAAATTACAGACCAACATCACTGATGAATATGGATGCAAAAATCCTCAACAAAATACTAGCAAACAGAATCCAACAACATATTAAAAGGATCACACACCATGATCAAGTGGGATTTATCCCAGGGATGCAAGGATTCTTCAATATACGCAAATCAATGTGATACACCACACTAACAAATTGAGGAATAAAAACCATATGATCATCTCAATAGATGCAGAAAAAGCTTTTGACAAAATTCAACACCCATTAATGATAAAAACTCTCCAGAAAGTGGGCATAGAGGGAACCTACCTCAACATAATAAAGGCCATATACAACAAACCCACAGCAAACATCATTCTCAATGGTGAAAAACAAACCATTTCCTCTAAGATCAGGAATGAGACAAGGACGTCCACTCTCACCACTATTATTCAACATAGTTTTGGAAGCCCTAGCCACAGCAACCAGAGAAGGAAAAGAAATAAAAGGAATACAAATTGGAAAAGAAGAAGTAAAACTCACTTTGTAGATGACATGATACTATACATAGAGAATCCTAAAGATGCCACCAGAAAACTACTAGAGCTAATCAATGAATCTGGTAAAGTTGCATGATACAAAATTAATGCCCAGAAATCTCTTGCATTCTTATACACTAATGATGAAACAGCTGAACGAGAAATTAAGCAAACACTCCCATTTACCATTGCAACAAAAAGAATAAAATACCTAGGAATAAACCTGCCTAGGGAGAAAGAAGACCTGTACGCAGAGAACTATAAGACACTGATGAAAGAAATTAAAGAGGATACAAACAGATGGAGAAATATTCCATGTTCTTGGATTGGAAGAATCAATACTGTGAAAATGAATATACTACCCAAAGCAATCTACAGATTCAATGCAATCCCGATCAAATTACCAATGGCATTTTTTTACAGAACTAGAACAAAAAATCTTAAAATTTGTATGGAGACACAAAAGACCCTGAATAGCCAAAGCAGTCTTGAGGAGCTGGAGGAATCAGACTCCTTGACTTCTGACTATACTACAAAGCTACATCAATCAAGACAACATGGTACTGGCCCAAAAACAGAAATATAGATCAATGGAACAGGATAGAAAGCCCAGAGATAAACCCGCACACCTATGGTCAACTAATCTATGACAAAGGAGGCAAGGATATAGGATGGAGAAAAGACAGTCTGTTCAATAAGTGGTGCTGGGAAAACTGGACAGCTACATGTAAAAGAATGAAGTTAGAACTCTCCCTAACACCATACACAAAAATACACTCAAAATGGATTAGAGACCTAAATGTAACACTTCTCCAAAGAAGACATACACATGGCCAAGAAGCACATGAAAAGCTGCTCAACATCACTAATTATCAGAGAAATGCAAATCAAAACTACAATGAGGGAGGGGAGACCTTGAAGATGGCGGAAGAGTAAGACGCGGAGATCATCTTCCTCCCCACAGATACACCAGAAATACATCTACACGTGGAACAACTCCTACAGAACACCTACTGTAGGCTGGCAGAAGACCTCAGACCTCCCAAAAGGCAAGAAACTCCCCACGTACCTGGGTAGGGCAAAAGAAAAAACAGAGACAAAAGAATAGGGACGGCACCTGCACCAGTGGGAGGGAGCTGTGAAGGAGGAAAAGTTTCCACACACTAGGAAGCCCCTTCGCCGGCGGAGACTGCGGGAGGCGGAGGGGGAAGCTTCGAAGCCGCGGAGGAGTGCACAGCAACGGGTGCGGAGGGCAAAGCGGGGAGATTCCCGCACAGAGGATCGGTGCCGACCGGCACTCACCAGCCCAAGAGGCTTGTCTGCTCACCCAACGGGGCGGGCGGGGCTGCGAGCTGAGGCTCTGAGGCTCGGGTTTCGGTTTCGGACGGAGCGCAGGGAGAGGACTGGGGTTGGCGGCTTGAACATAGCCTGAAGGGGTTAGTGCACCACGGCTGGCCCGGAGGGAGTCCGGGGAAAAGTCTGCACCTGCCGAAGAGGCAAGAGACTTTCTTCCCTCTTTGTTTCCTGCTGCGTAAGGAGAGGGGTTTAAGAACGCTGCTTAAAGAAACTCCAGAGACGGGCGCGAGCCGCGGCTAAAAGCGCGGACCCCAGAGACGGGCGGGAGACGCTAAGGCTGCTGCTGCCGCCACCAAGAAGCCCGTGTGCGAGCACAGGTCACTCTCCACACCCCTCTTCCACGGAGCCTGTGCAGCCCGCCACTGCCAGGTTCCCGGGATCCAGGGACAACTTCCCCGGGAGAACTCACGGCGGGCCTCAGGCTGGTGCAAAGTCACGCCGGCCTTTGCCGCCGCAGGCCCGCCCCGCACTCCGTGCCCCTCCCTCCCCCTGGCCTGAGTGAGCCAGAGCCCCCGAATCAGCGGCTCCTTTAACCCCGTCCTGTCTGAGCGAAGAACAGACGCCCTCCAGCGACCTACACGCAGAGGCAGGGCCAAATCCAAAGCTGAGCCCCTGTGAGCTGTGAGAACAAAGAAGAGAAAGGGAAATCTCTCCCAGCAGCCTCAGAAGCAGCGGATTAAAGCTCCACAATCAACTTGATATACCCTGCATCTGTGGAATACCTGAATAGACAACCAATCATCCCAAATTAAGGAAGTGGACTTTAGGAGCAAGATCTATGATTTTTTTCCCTATTCCTCTTTTTGTGAGTGTGTATGTGTATGCTTCTGTGTGAGATCTTGTCTCTATAGTCTTGCTTCCACCATTTGACTTGGGTTCTATCCGTCCATGGTTTTTTTAAAAATTTTTTTCTTGATAATTAATTTTAATAACGTTATTATACTTTACCTTCGTTCTTTCTTTCTTTCCTTCCTTCCTTCCCTCCTTTAGACAACGAATCATCCCAAATTGAGGAGGTGGTCTCTGACAGCAAGATTTATGATTTTTCCCCCTTTACCTCTTTTAGTGAGGGTGTATGTGTATGCTTCTGTGTAAGATTTTGTCTGTATAGCTTTGCTTCCAACATTTGTCCTAAGGTTCTATCCGTCCCTTTTTTTTCTAAATAAGAATTTTTTAATTCAATAACTTTATTATACTTTATTTTATTTTTACTGTATCTTCTTTCTTTCTGTCTTTTTTCCTTCTTTCCCTCCTTCCTTCCTTCCTCCCTCCCTCCCTCCTTTCTTTCCTTTTTGCCTTCTTTCCTTTGCTTCTTTCTTTCTTTCTTCCTTCCTTCCTTCCTTACCTCCTTTCCTTCTTTCTTTCCTCATACTTCTACTAATTCCCTCTACTTTTTCTCCCTTTTATTCTGAGCCGTGTGGATGAAAGGCTCTTGGTGCTTCAGCCAGGAGTCAGGGCTCTGTCTCTGAGGTAGGAGAGCCAACTTCAGGACACTGGTCAACAAGAGACCTCCCAGCTCCACATAATATCAAATGGCGAAAATCTCCCAGAGACCTCCATCTGAACACCAGCACCCAGCTTCACTCAACGACCAGCAAGCCACAGTGCTGGACAACCTATGCCAAACAACTAGCAAAACAGGAACACAACCCCACCCATTAGCAGAGAGGCTGCCTAAAATCATAATAAGGCCACAGACACCCCAAAACACACCACCAGACGTGAACCTGCCCACTAGAGAGACAAGATTCAGCCTCATCCACCACAACACAGGCACTAGTCCCCTCCACCAGGAAGCCTACACAACCCACTGAACCAACCTTAGCCACTGGAGACAGACATCAAAAACAGCGGGAACTACAAACCTGCAGTCTGCAAAAAGGAGATCCCAAACACAGTAAGATAAGCAAAATGAGAAGACAGAAAAACACACAGCAGATAAAGGAGCAAGATAAAAACCCACCAGACCTAACAAATGAAGAGGAAATAGGCAGTCTACCTGAAAAAGGACTCAGAATAATGATAGTAAGGATGATCTGAAATCTTGGAAATCGAATGGACAAAATGCAAGAAACAGTTAACAAGGACCTAGAAGAAATAAAGATGAAACAAGCAACAATGAACAACACAATAAATGAAATTAAAAGTACTCTAGATGGGATCAATAGCAGAATAACTGAGGCAGAAGAACGGATAAGTGACCTGGAAGATAAAATAGTGGAAATAGCTACTGCAGAGCAGAATAAAGAAAAAAGAATGAAAAGAACTGAGGACAGTCTCAGAGACCTCTGGGACAACATTAAACGCACCAACATGTGAATTATAGGGTTTCCAGAAGAAGAAGAGAAAAAGAAAGGGACTGAGAAAATATTTGAAGAGATTATAGTTGAAAACTTCCCTAATATGGGCAAGGAAGTCAAGGAAGCACAGAGAGTCCCATACAGGATAAATACAAGGAGAAATACGCCAAGACACATATTAATCAAACTGTCAAAAATTAAATACAAAGAAAGCATATTAAAAGCAGCAAGGGAAAAACAACAAATAACACATAAGGGAATCCCCATAAGGTTAACAGCTGATCTCTAAGCAGAAACCCTACAAGCCAGAAGGGAGTGGCAGGACATACTGAAAGTGATGAAGGAGAAAAACCTGCAGCCAAGACTACTCTACCCAGCAAGGATCTCATTCAGATTTGATGGAGAAATTAAAACCTTTACAGACAAGCAAAAGCTGAGAGAGTTCAGCACCACCAAACCAGCTTTACAACAAATGCTAAAGGATCTTCTCTAGGCAAGAAACACAAGAGAAGGAAAAGACCTATAATAACGAACCCAAAACAATTTAGAAAATGGGAATAGGAACATACATATCGATAATTACGTTAAATGTAAATGGACTAAATGCTCCCACGAAAAGACACAGATTAGCTGAATGGATACAAAAACATGACCCTTATATATGCTGTCTACAAGAGACCCACTTCAGACCTAGAGACACATACAGACTGAAAGTAAGGGGACGGAAAAAGATATTCCATGCAAATGGAAACCAAAAGAAAGCTGGAGTAGCAATTCTCATATCAGACAAAATAGACTTTAAAATAAGGACTATTAAAAGAGACAAAGAAGGACACTACATAATGATCAAGGGATCGATCCAAGAAGAAGATATAACAATTGTAAATATTTATGCACCCAACATAGGAGCACCTCAATACATAAGGCAAATACTAACAGCCATAAAAGGGGAAATCGACAGTAACACATTCATAGTAGGGGACTTAAACACCCCACTTTCACCCATGGACAGATCATCCAAAATGAAAATAAATAAGGAAACACAAGCTTTAAATGATACATTAAACAAGATGGACTTAATTGATATTTATAGGACACTCCATCCAAAAACAACAGAATACACATTTTTCTCAAGTGCTCATGGAACATTCTCCAGCATAGATCATATCTTGGGTCACAAATCAAGCCTTGGTAAATTTAAGAAAATTGAAATTGTATCAAGTATCTTTTCTGACCACAGCGCCATGAGACTAGATATCAATTACAGGAAAAGATCTGTAAAAAATACAAACACATGGAGGCTAAACAATGCACTACTTAATAATGAAGTGATCACTGAAGAAATCAAAGAGGAAATAAAAAAATACCTAGAAACAAATGACAATGGAGACACAACGACCCAAAACCTATGGGATGCAGCAAAAGCAGTTCTAAGGGGGAAGTTTATAGCAATACAAGCCCACCTTAAGAAGCAGGAAACATCTTGAATAAACAACCTAACATTGCACCTCAAGCAATTAGAGAAAGAAGAACAAAAAACCCCCAAAGCTAGCAGAAGGAAAGAAATCATAAAAATCAGATCAGAAATAAATGAAAAAGAAATGAAGGAAACAATAGCAAAGATCAATAAAACTAAAAGCTGGTCCTTTGAGAAGATAAACAAAATAGATAAACCACTAGCCAGACTCATCAAGAAAAAAAGGGAGAAGACTCAAATCAATAGAATTAGAAATGAAAAAGGAGAGGTAACAACTGACACTGCAGAAATAAAAAAGATCATGAGAGATTACTACAAGCAACTCTATGCCAATAAAATGGACAATTTGGAAGAAATGGACAAATTCTTAGAAATGCACAACCTGCCAAGACTGAATCAGGAAGAAATAGAAAATATGAACAGACCAATCACAAGCACTGAAATTGAAACTGTGATTAAAAATCTTCCAACAAACAAAAGCTCAGGACCAGATGGCTTCACAGGCAAATTCTACCAAACATTTAGAGAAGAGCTAACACCTATCCTTCTCAAACTCTTCCAAAATATAGCAGAGGGAGGAACACTCCCAAATTCCTTCTACGAGGCCACCATCACCTTGATACCAAAACCAGACATAGATGTCACAAAGAAAGAAAACTACAGGCCAATATCACTGATGAACATAGATGCAAATATCCTCAACAAAATACTAGCAAACAGAATCCAACAGCACATTAAAAGGATCATACACCATGATCAAGTGGGGTTTATTCCAGGAATGCAAGGATTCTTCAATATACGCAAATCTATCAATGTGATAAACCATATTAACAAACTGAAGGAGAAAAACCATATGATCATCTCAATAGATGCAGAGAAAGCTTTTGACAAAATTCAACACCCATTTATGATAAAAACCCTGCAGAAAGTAGGTACAGAGGGAACTTTCCTCAATATAATAAAGGCCATATATGACAAGCCCACAGCAAACATCATCCTCAATGGTGAAAAACTGAAAGCATTTCCACTAAGATCAGGAACAAGACAAGGTTGCCCACTCTCACCACTCTTATTCAACATGGTTTTGTAAGTTTTAGCCACAGCAATCAGAGAAGAAAAGGAAATAAAAGGAATCCAAATCGGAAAAGAAGTAAAGCTGTCACTGTTTGCAGATGACATGATCCTATACATAGAGAATCCTAAAGATGCTACCAGAAAACTACTAGAGCTAATCAATGAATTTGGTAAAGTGGCAGGATACAAAATTAATGTACAGAAATCTCTGGCATTCCTATATACTAATGATGAAAAATCTGAAAGTGAAATCAAGAAAATACTCCCATTTACCACTGCAACAAAAAGAATAAAATATCTAGGAATAAACCTACCTAAGGAGACAAAAGACCTGTATGCAGAAAATTATAAGACACTGATGAAAGAAATTAAAGATGATACAAATAGATGGAGAGATATACCATGTTCTTGGATTGGAAGAATCAACATTGTGAAAATGACTCTACTACCCAAAGCAATCTATAGATTCAATGCAATCCGTATCAAACTACCACTGGCATTTTTCACAGAACTAGAACAAAATTTCGCAATTTGTATGGAAACACAAAAGACCCCGAATAGCCAAAGCAATCTGAGAACGAAAAAAGGAACTGGAGGAATCAGGCTCCCTGACTTCAGACTATACTACAAAGCTACAGTAATCAAGACAGTATGGTACCGGCACAAAAACAGAAATATAGATCAATGGAACAGGATAGAAAGCCCAGAGATAAACCCACGCACATATGGACACCTTATCTTTGATAAAGGTGGCAGGAATGTACAGTGGAGAAAGAACAGCCTCTTCAATAAGTGGTACTGGGAATACTGGACAGGTACATGTAAAAGTATGAGATTAGATCACTCCCTAACACCATACACAAAAATAAGCTCAAAATGGATTAAAGACCTAAATGTAAGGCCAGAAACTATCAAACTCTTAGAGGAAAACATAGGCAGAACACTCTATGACATAAATCACAGCAAGATACTTTCTGACCCACCTCGTAGAGTAATGGAAATAAAAACAAAAATAAACAAAGGGACCTAATGAAACTTCAAAGCTTTTGCACAGCAAAGGAAACCATAAGCAAGACCAAAAGACAACCCTCAGAATGGGAGAAAAGATTTGCAAATGAAGCAACCGACACAGGATTAATCTCCAAAATTTACAAGCAGCTCATGCAGCTCAATAACAAAAAAACAAACAACCCAATCCAAAAATGGGCAGAAGACCTAAATAGACATTTCTCCAAAGAAGATATACAGACTGCCAACAAACACATGAAAGAATGCTCAACATCATTAATCATTAGAGAAATGCGAATCAAAATTACAATGAGATATCATCTCACACCAGTCAGAATGGCCATCATCAAAAAATCTAGAAACAATAAATGCTGGAGAGGGTGTGGAGAAAAGGGAACACTCTTGCACTGCTGGTGGGAATGTGAATTGGTTCAGCCACTATGGAGAACAGTATGGAGGTTCCTTAAAAAACTACAAATAGAACTACCATATGACCCAGCAATCCCACTACTGGGCATATACCCTGAGAAAACCAAAATTCAAAAAGAGTCATGTACCAACATGTTCATTGCAGCTCTATTTACAATAGCCCGGAGATGGAAACAACCTAAGTGCCCATCATCGGATGAATGGATAAAGAAGATGTGGCACATATATACAATGGAATATTACTCAGCCATAAAAAGAAATGAAATTGAGCTATTTGTAATGAGGTGGATAGACCTAGAGTCTGTCATACAGAGTGAAGTAAGTCAGAAAGAAAAAGACAAATACCGTATGCTAACACATATATATGGAATTTAAGAAAAAAAAATGTCATGAAGAACCTAGGGGTAAGGCAGGAATAAAGACGCAGACCTCCTAGAGAACGGACTTGAGGTTATGGGGAGGGGGAAGGGTGAGCTGTGACAGGGCGAGAGAGAGTCATGGACATATACACACTAACAAAGGTAGTAAGGTAGATAGCTAGTGGGAAGCAGCCGCATGGCACGGGGATATTGGCTCGGTGCTTTGTGACAGCCTGGAGGGGTGGGATAGGGAGGGTGGGAGGGAGGGAGACGCAAGAGGGAAGAGATATGGGAACATATGTATATGTATAACTGATTCACTTTGTTATAAAGCAGAAACTAACACACCATTGTAAAGCAATTATACCCCAATAAAGATGTTACAAAAAAAAAAAAACACAAACCTGGGAGCAAAAATAGGGCTATGGTCAGAAACCATGTAAGTTCGTCTACTATGAATATATAAAATCTGGATAATAAAAGTGTTTGCTGTGAAAAAAAAAATTTTGTTCATACACTTTTTTTCCATTTTTAAGGTGTTTTAGACATAGTAATATTAACCCTTTAAATGTACAGCTCTAAGGTTTTGATAAATGCCATCAAATCAAAATTTAAAACAGTCTTATCAACCCAAACAATTCTTTCCCCTTTTGTAGTCAAATCTCTTCCACACCTAGCTCTTGAAACCGCTGATCTGTTTTCTGTCACTATAGTTTTGCCTTTGCAAAGATGCCATGTAAATGAAATCATACAGTATGTAGCCTATGAGTCTGGTTTCCTTCACTTAGCAAAAGGCAACTGAGAATCATCCGTGTTGTTGTATTAGTAATTTATTTTTTTTATTGCTTAGTACCATTCCATCGTATGGATATACTAGTTTGTTTATACATTCCCCAGCTGAAGGATATTTGGCTTGTTTTCAGTTTCTGGTGATTATGAACAAAGTAGCTATAAACACTTGCATACAGACTTTTTTGTGTTAATATAAGTTTTCACTTCACTTGGGTAAAAACCTAGATGTGAGTCATAAGGTAAATGTATTTTAACTTTATAAGAAACTGCCAAACTTTTCCAAAATGGATGTACCATTTTGTATTACCACCAGTAAATTATTAGAGATCCAGTTGTACTGCATCTTCATTCACACTTGACAGGGTCAGTCACTTTAATTTTATGCATTCTAATAGGTGTATAATAATATCTCATTATGGTTTTAACTTGCATTTCTGTAAGATATATTTTTTTATGTGGACCATTTTTAAAGTCTTTACTGAATTTGTTACAATACTGCTATTTTATGTTTTTGGTTTTTCGGCCACGAGGCATGTGGGGTCTTAGCTCCCCAACCAGGGACTGAACTTGTACCTCCTGCAATAGAAGGCAAAGTCCTAACCACTGGACCACCAGGGAAGTCCCACTTTCATTTTTTTTAATGACCAGTGATGTTGAGCATCTTTTCATGGGTTTATCCGCCATCTCTATTTATTCTTTGGTGAAGAGTCTGTAAAAAAATGTTTGCCCCTTTTTTTTGGCTGCACCACATGGAATGCAGGATCTTAGTTCCCCGACTAGGGATCGAACCCTTGCCCTCTGCAGTGGAAGTGCAGAGTCTTAACCACTGGACCGCCAGGGAAGTCCCTGACCATTTTTAATAAGGTTGTTTGTTTCCTATTTATTGAGTTTTGGGAGTATTTTACATATACTCTGGATAAAAGGTCTTTGTTAGACATGTGATTTGTAAATATGTTCTTCCAGCCTACAGCTTGTCTTTTCATTCTCTTAAATGTGTTTTCAAAGAGCAAAAGTTCTCAATTTTGATGAAGTCAAATTAATCAACTTTTAACTTTATGGATCATGATTTTGGTGTGTCATAAAAGAAATCTTTCCTTCATCCAAGGTCACCAAGTTATTCTCCTATACTTTTCTCTAGGAGATTAACAGTTTTAAGTTTTACATTTAGGTTTATGATCCATGCTGAGTGGATTTTTGTACAGAGTGAAAGTTATAGATTAGGGTTCTTTTTTTGCATATGCAATTGTTCTAGAATCATTTGTTGAAAGGACTGTTTCCCCATTTAACTGCCTTTGCATCTTTGCCAAAAATCAGTTGACTGACCACATGTATACATGTCTATTACTGTTTCATTGATCTATACGTTGACTCAATCTTTGTTCCAATGCCACATTCATCCTGACTACTGTATATTTACAGTAGACTTGAAATCAGGTAATGTGTATCTTTGAACTTTGTTGTTTTTTTGTTTTGTATTGTTTTTAATTAATTTATTAATTTATTTATTTTTGGTTGTGTTGGGTCCTCATTTCTGTGAGAGGGCTTTCTCTAGCTGCAGCAAGCGAGGGCCACTCTTCATCGCGGTGTGCAGGCCTCTCACTATTGCGGCCTCTCTTGTTGTGGAGCTCAGGCTCCAGACACGCAGGCTCAGTAGTTGTGGCTCATGGGCCTAGTTGCTCCGCAGCATGTGAGATCTTCCCAGACCAGGGCTCGAACCCATGTCCCCTGCATTGGCAGGCAGATTCTCAACCAATGCACCACCAGGGAAGCCCTGTTGTGTTTTTTCAAAATTGTTTTTGCTACTCCAGTTTGCCCTTCCATATAAATTTTAGAATCAGCTTGTCTATTTCTACAAAAAAATTCTTCTGAAATTTTGATTGAGTCTTCCAATCCATTAATATGGATTATCTATTTGTTCAATCATCTATCATGTTTTTCACATATGTTTGGTAATTTCCAGCATACAAATATTGTATATACTTTTAAAGAGTTATACCAAAGTATTTTATGATTTTTAGTACAATTATAAATAATTATTTGGGTTTTAATTTCAATTTCCAGTTGTTCACTACTAGTATATAAAAATGATTGAGTTGTATTTCCTTGTATCCTGTGACCTTGCTAAGCTCACTTATTAATTTTGGGACCTTTATTTGCAGATTGTTTTGGATTTTTCTACATAGACAGTTATGTTGCCTGTGAATAGAGACAGTTCAATTTCTTCCTTTCCAACCAACATGCCTTCTATTTGTTTACCTGGCTTTACTTCACAGGCTAGGACCTACAATACAATGCTGAATAAAAATAGTGAGAGCAAATATCCTTGTATTGTTCCTGACCTTAGGAGAAAAGTATTCAGTCTTTCACCATTAAGGATGATGTTAGCTGTAGACTCTTTGTAGCTGTCCTTTTTCTCTTTGAGGACATTCCCTTCTATTCCCGAATTGCTGAATTTTGTCAGAAGCATTTTGTGCATTAATTAAGGTGAACATATGATGTTTCTGTAGTCTGTTAATATAATACATTTCCCCAATTAATATTCCCAGAATAAACCTAAGTCACGATACAATATCCTTTTTAAATATTGTTTTGGATTTGCTAATTTTTTTTTTTTTAATTTTTGGCTACATTGGGTCTTTGTTGCTGTGCGCAGACTTCCTCTAGTTGCGGTGAGCAGGGGCTACTCTTCATGTGGTACGCAGTCTTCTCATTGCGGTGGCTTCTCTTGTTGCGGAGCATGGGCTCTAGGCACACAGGCTTCAGTACTTGTGGCTCGCAGGCTCCAGAGCACAGGCTCAGTAGTTGGGGCACACAGGCTTAGTTGCTCCACGGCATGTGGAATCTTCCCGGACCAGGGCTCAAACCCATGTCACCTGCATTGGCAGGCAGATTCTTAACCACTGCGCCACTAGGGAAGCCCCTGCTAGTATTTTGTTAATATTTTTTTTGTCTATGTTCACAAGAGATACTAATATCTAGTTTTCTTGTGATGTCTTTGGTTTTCACATCAAGGTATTGCTGGTCTCATAAAATAAGTAGGCAAGTGTTCCATCTTCTTTTATGTTCTGGAACAGTTTATGTAGAACTGTATTCTTTCTTCCTTAAAAAGTTTTAAGTAGGATTCCCACATTATCTTCTTAAGGTCTTAGGGTCTAAAGTGACATGTTCTCTTTCATTCCTGAGTTTTGACAATTTGTGTCTTTTTTTTTCTCACCATTTTCTTTTTTTTTTTAATTGGGGTATAGTTGTTTTACAATGTTGTGTTAGTTTCTACTGTACAGCGAAGTAGAGTTCCCTGTGCTATACAGCAGGTTCTTATTAGTCATCTATTTTATATATATTAGTGTATATATATCAATTCCAATATCTCCCAATTCAACCCACCACCTCCCCAACCCCTCTGCTTTCACCCCCTTGGTATCCATACATTTGTTCTCTACATCCGTGTCTCTTCTCTCTTTTTTTTCTGCCAGTCTAGCTAGAGATTTCTCAATTTCACTGATATTTTCAAAGACCCAGGTTTTAGTTTCATTGAATTACTCTCCTGTTTTTCCATTATCAATTTCATTACTTTGTGCTCTTAATAGTCTCTGCCTTATGCTTATTTTGATTTCAAATAGCTCTTTTTTCTCAAGCTTCTTAAAATTGAAGCTTAGATCACTAATCTAAAATTTCCTTTTTCCTAATGTAAATATTTAATGCCAAAAATTTCCCTCTAAGTATTGATTTGACTGCATCCTTCACATTTTGATATGCTGGTTTTTTTCTTTCATTCAATTAAAAATATTTTCTAATTGCACTGTGACTTCCTCTTTGACCCATGGGATATTTAGAAGTATCTTAATGTCCAAATATTTGGGAATTTCCAGGTATCTTTGTTATTGATTTTTAGTTTAATTCCATTGTGGTTGGAGAACAGGCTTTGTATACTTTCAATTCTTTTAAATCTTGGCTTGCTTTATGATACAGAATATGGTCTCTCTTGATGAATATTCCATACTCACTTGAAAAGAATGTATATTCTGTTGTTGCTGGGTAGAGGGACCTACAAATGACTATTAGTTGATGGTGCTTTTCAGGTGTTTTCTTCCTTACTGATTTTATGTCAAGTCATTTTGTTGATTACTAACAGAGGAGTGTTGAAGGCAGGGGCCAGTCAATCATGAAAGTCCTTTTTAGCTAAATTAAGGAGTATGAAGCTTACCCGGAGTTATGGAAGCTGACAGGGAGATTAACTTTAAGAAAGGGAATAATAAGATTAAAAAACTTTTTTTAGAAAACTTGACAAGATTGAAAATAGGTTGGAGGAGAGCTAAAGTAGAGACGGGGAGAACCGGGGAGGCTTTTAACAATAATCAAGGAGAAACATGTACTTGAATTAAGGCAGTGGCTCTGAGAATAATCAAGAAAAAACAGACTTAAGGAGATAATAAGAGAAAAGAATCTGATAAACAACTGGGTGAGAGATGGAGAGGAATGGGTAAAAGGGAAGAGGCAATTATGATTCTCAGTTTCTGGTTTGGATTAGTTAGTATATAAGGAATAACATTTACCAAAATAGAAATATACAAGAAGAGAAATGGATTTGAGGGAAATTCCCAATTTCAACATGCTGAGATGAAGGTTCTTGTAAAATATTCATGAAAGATGTCCATTAAGCTATGTGGGCTCGGCAGAGAGGTCTACACTATAGATATAGATGTATGTCATCTATTATAGATTTATGTCATCTGCACATATTATTAATTGAAACCATAGTTTTGGATGAAGTTATTGAAGATCAGCATATAAACCAGTGTTTCTCTAAATGTCACCCTATAATTATCTGCCGATTATTAAAATGCAGATTCCTAGACACCATTTTAGATTAAATTTATCTAAGACTCATAGGCTGAAACCAAGGTGTTAGCTGGGCTGTATCACTTATTGAAAGCTCTGAGGGAGACTGCACTTCCAGGCTTATTCAGGCTGTTGGCAGAATTCAGTTCTATGCAGCTGCAGGACTGAGGTCCTTGTTTCCTTGCTAGTTGTTGTCTGAGTGCCACCCTTCTCCCTCAGAGCCTTCCCTCTAGTCTTTGCAGGTAGCCCCTTACATCTGAGAACCAGCAACAGCTTATTCTTCTCACATTGCCACATCTCTGACTCTTCTGCTTTCCTCTTCCACTTTAAAGGGTCTGTGTGATTACATTAGTCTCTCCCAGAACATCTAAAATAATCTCCCTACCCTAAAATCTGTAACCTTAATTCCATCTGCAAAGTCCCCTTTTCCTTGTAATGTAACATATTCACAGGTTCCAGGGATTTGGGAATGGACATCTTTGGGGCGCCAGTATTCTGCCTACCACAAGCGGTCTGATACAAGTCATTTTGTAGACATATATTTTCATTTCTCTTGGGTAAATATCTAGGAGTGGAATTGCTGGTTCATAGTGCAGATACATATGTAACTCTATAAAACACTGGGCACACAGCTGAATAAAGACTACATCACCTATCTTTCCTTCTTGTTAGTGTGTCACTGACTAAGAACTGGTTAATGGGTTGTAAGTGGATATGTCATATGCAACACCTGAGAAGTGTCCTTAAAGAGAAAAGTATGTGCCTTTCCATCAAGCTTCCCTCTTGCTATGAGCAGGTGGCATTTGGAATTAAAGCAGTCATCTCAATCATGAGGTAGTATGCTAAGGATGGCAGAACAGCAAGACAGAGGAATCTGAATCCCTGATGATCACAGAGCTGCTGCCATACCATCCGTGGCCTGCCTACCTATAGAAGCATATGCATATTTAAGCCATTATTATATTTTCTATGTAATGAAACCAAATCCAATTCTAACACATCACAGTTTTAAATATCTATATGCTAGTGATCCCAAAGTGGTACCTTCAGCCACAATCTTTCCAGACTCATGTATCCAACAGCTACTGGAACATTTCCACTTGGATGTAAAACAGGCCTTTCAAACTTAACTGTCCAAAACAGAATTCTTTATTTTTTCTCCCTGAACTCTTCCTCCTCTCATTCTCCTCATCAGCACCAAACAAACAGTAAATGGTTTTTTATGATAAATGGTGAATGATCTACCTCAGAGCTCAAGCAAAAAACACATATGTTGGCCTTGATTCCTTGTTTTCCCCTCACCTCGTATCCAAACCATGCACAATTCTTGTTCTCTGCCATCAAAATATAACCCAAATCCTGCCACTTTTTTCCATCCTCACTGTTACTACTCTAGTGCAAGTCACCATCATCTCTCATTTGCAATGGCATCCTCAATGGTGCTTTTGTAGCTTAAAAAATCCTTCCCAGAGAGATGAAAAAGTTCTGGAGATAGGTAGTAGTAATGGTTGCATGATAACATGAATATCACTGAACTGTACACCTAAAAGTGGCTAAAATGGTAAATCTTATGTTACATGTATTTAACCCAAATAAAACAAACAAAAAAGAAATCTTTCCTAGAGACAACATAGCCTCCTATATTTCCTTTTTTTTTCTAAATATTTTTCATGTGTGTCTTTCACACTTAGGTCTTCAATCCATTTGGAAATTACTATTGTGAACGGTGTGAAGTAGGAATCTAATTTGTCTTCAATCTATGTGGATATCACATATCTCAGCATCATTTATTGAATACTCTGTGCTTTTGTAATACCAAAGCTTACCAAAGCTAACCTTATACTTAGCTTCCATATGTATGCGGACGTGTTTCTAAGCTCTCTATTCTGTTCCATGAGTCTACTTACCTGTCCCTAAACCAATACCAGTAATTAAGACAGTAGTCTCAATTATCATGGCTTTATATTGTTTTGATATCTGGGAGGAAGAGACTTTATTTTTCTTCAAAATTGAGTTAGCAATTCTGGGTGCTTTGCCTTTTCATATACATGTTAGGTTCAGCATGTCAAGTTCCATGAAAAACTATACAGCAATTTTAATTGGAATTGCAGTGAATCTGTAGAATTGGAGAAAACTGACATCTTTATGATACTGAGTCTTCCTATCCCTGAATATGGTATATCTCTCCATTTACCTGGGTCTTCTTTTATGTGTTTCAGTAGAGCATTATAATTTTCTCCTTAAAGGACTATGCAGCTTTAGTCTGATTTATTTCCAGATACCTTCAGTTTTTAATACAGTTATGAATAGTATCTTTTTTATTATTAAAATTCCTAGTTAGTTATTGCTGGTGTGTAGAAGTTACTGTTTTACTCAGAAATCTGCTTGAACTGAAGGCCATTTCTGATGACCTCCTAACCAAAGAAGCCCTCCCAGTCATTCTTTATAACTTCACATCAGTTACCCCTTCTTGTTAACTGATTTTTAGTGTCCCTCTCCCCCACTATAATTAGTTGCTTGTTCACCATTGTATAGAATAGGGTCTGTGCAATACATAATTGTGCAAAATCTCTGCTGATTAAATAAATGAGGTCTTAAATCTGGATGATTTGGAAAAATACAGGAAGAAAAGCAGATTTTGAAGTGAGGGTGGAGGTGAGAACTAGTTCAGTTTGAGAGGCGGTGTTTAGAGTTCTCACAGGTCATTAATGTGCAGGCATCAGGCCAGCACCTGGAGCACAAGAATGGAGGTTTGATGTGATGGAAGTGATGAGACCGTCAAGGAGAAGAATGCATTCAAGAAGGAAAAAAAGAAAATATACTTGAGAAGAACTATACCTGGGTCAGATTAAAGAGAGAGGGAGCGAGCATGCACAACAACATGGAAACCAACCGGACGGGAAAGATTTGAAGCACAGGAAGAGGGAAATAAATGGAAGAGCTAGGTTTGTAAATCACATGAACACACAATTAGAGAAGTACAATTTCATCTAAGGAACAGAAAGCAAGAACCTCATTTCTCCATTGGTAAAGCCAATTGGAGAAAGAGACCGCTCTATTAGACCACAGATCCGAATTTGGGGAAGAGAGTAATTTTACTTTACTCTGGGTCTTTCACTTTAATATGACAATTACCGGGCTTGGAGGACCTATCAGCATTCAATCTATTCAACCTCTCGGGTCCCAGCTAGACGCTGCCTTCTGAAAGGTTCGGATTTAAACGAGGAGACTGTTTCCTCCTCATTTTCATCGTCTTGCCGTGACCACCGCGCCCGGGCTAATGGTACCGGCACGTGCTCTTTAGGCCTTGGATTGTAACTAGAGAAGAGTGGCAACCGGGAAAGAAGAGTAGGGCTGCCGAGGCTGCGAGAGAGGCCCTCACCTCACGCCCAGCGGCGGGTCAGCGGGTCAGTCAGGGGCCGCGCCCCGTCGCCGCCCTCCCCACTCCCCGCCGTGCCCGGCTTCGCCAGGGCCCCAGCCCGCCCCCACGAGCCCAGCCTTCCCTTCCTACCTGCCGGCACGCGGACTCAGGCAGCTCCGAGCTGTTCACCCGGGTCCAGGTCGGCAGGGAGACCACCACTCTCCGCCGCTCCCTGCCCGCGCGCGTCCCCAACCAGCGGCTGGCTGCACGTGACCCCGCCCTCACCGCACGCCGCCCCGCCCCCTCAGCCGAGCCCGCGCCCCGCCTCCCGCCGGCGCGCTCCACCCACGAGCCCGTCGCTGTCGCGATGACGTAATTGGCGCAAGCGCACTCTGTCGGCGACGCTGAAGTGCTGCTGCAACTGTGGGCGGAGGTTCGTGGCGTTGGCTCTTGGCGCAAGAGGGGAGAGTGGGGTGCCTGGAAGGTAGAGGGGTCTCAAAGAAAAAGAGGAGGAGGGGGAAAGTCCCAGAAGCCTGTCTTTCAGGTACGGGGGTATAGGGCGGTGCTCTGCCCCCTTTCTGGGCCCTTTCTGACGAGGCCGGGCGGCTGCCCCGCGGGAATTGAACGGTGGATTTCCTTCGGGGAGGCACTGCCCGCGGTACCCAAATGTAGAAATTTAAGAAGGGTTAACTTCGCGTGCGCTGAGTGGTTTCTTTTCCTTCAAGCGCACATCATTGGGGAACATATTTTATTTGGCAGAGGAACACAAGATCTGGAGACATGGATTGTACTTTTTTTTTTTTTTTTTTTTTGCCGGGAGCTGCGGCTTAATCTTTCGCTCCTTTTCGTCTGCAAAACGAGGTGGTCGGACTCACCATGTAATTTTTAGGTCCCCTTTCAGAGCTACCATCCTGTGATTCCTGTCTCCAAGGATATTACCTTTTATCAGACTCCTGAGTAGGAAAAGAAATCTTTTGATTAGTGGACATGTTTTAGACCTGGATTGGGCACACTGCTGTGGAGTTAGGGCCCATGCTTTCATTAGGATTGACAGCGGGCAGAATTTTTTGCAAGTAAGATTTATGCATTGTTAATATTCCAAATAGACTCATTTTAATTTTGCTAAAAGATCAGAATATCTGTATGTTTTCCTAATGTTAGCTTTATGTCTTTCATAGACTTATATGTTTAGTCTTGGCATTTAATTTTTTGCCTCTTTTCAGAAGTAAATCACCAAAGGATATTGAAGTTGATGCTTTTGTGTTTTGTCACCTTATCCTTTTATTAGCATTTTTAAGGTCATCTGCACCTTCTGACTTGGAAAAGATGGTCAACGTCTTGAAAGGAGTGCTTATAGAATGGTTAGTAGTTTTGATACTTAACAAATTTTAAATCTGCACATTGAATCTTGATTTGTATGTGTATCCCTTCCAAAGTCCATTTTTTTCTTTTGTTCTTAAGATTTGAATGAATCAAGTTTTTCAGCTTTCTCAACTGCATTTTTCTTACTTAATAACAAGTGGGACAGATGGTGGGTTTTTTTGGATTTTTAGAATTTTATTTTTTTTTATACAGCAGGTTCTTATTAGTTATCCATTTTATACATATTAGTGTATATATGTCAATCCCAATCTCCCAGTTTCCCGGTTCATCAAATGGGACAGATTTCGTTGCTAAGTTTCTTCCTGGTGCCAGATTTCAATGTTTCTGTTGAATAGATGCAGTTGGCATTATTTCCAAGAAGTTTTGATCAGCGGTAGCATGTTTGTTACATTAACCCTCTTTAGGGGAACAGTGCTTGTATTCTCAAATCGTCAGGGATTGACTAGAATTTTAGGGTCTGCCTAAGTCACACAAACTTTGGTCTTTAAAAAAGAGAAAAAAACAAGAGAGCGAGTTGAAGGTTTCTTAAACTAGGCACACATTCCAAAGGAGAAACTAGAAACTATGGGTAAAGTTGAGCTCCTCAAAGCTAATGTAGGGCTTAATTATCCCTAGTCTGAAAATCTGAACTGTTGGACCAATCTTGCTCAGTCTCCACTTGTTTGTTTGCCCCACCAAACAATTCTGTCTCATCTGGGAGTCCTGCCCAGTGGACACTCCCATTGTTTGAAATTACTACTGTCTACATTTCTCTGCCTCTAATGTGAGCCATTATGTGGATGACCGTACTGTTTCTGTGATGGCAAGGCTGGGGGAGGAGGAAGACCAAACCCTAGGGATCTCTGGCATTTAGAGTAGCACTGTCCAGTAGAAATAAAATGTGAGCCACATATGTAGTCTTGAATTTTCTAGTAGCCACACTAAAAGGTAAAATGAAACAGGTGAAATTAATTTCTTAACTCTATACCCAAAGTATTTCGCCAGGTACTAAAATACACATTGGATTTTGAAGCTCTAGTATGAAAAAAGACAATACAATAAATTGTATTGTCGGTGAAGCCAGTGACGTAGGAGGGAAACCAAGGGAATGGTTGATGAAAGCGAGTTGGCTGTGTCAAGTGCTGATGAGAGGTGGGGTAAGATGAAGGCACACTGGAGGTCATCGGTTTTTTATGAGAGCTTTTTAATGGAGAGGTAGGATAGATGCCAGATTGGAGTACTTTGGAAAGGGAAAGGGGGGCAGGGAAGTAGAGACCAGGTGGAGGAGTTTTGTTGTGATAATGAGCAAAGGAATAAAGAAGTGGGTCGGTAGCTGAAGAAGGATATGTTAAGGAACTCTGGTTCTTGTTATTTTCATTGTTTTAAAGTGAGAGACTACAATGTATGTTGATAAAAATAAACCGCTAGAGAGGAGAGAGGTGTTCACTTGGGAAAGCCAAGAGACGGATTGAGATCCCAGAAATTCTAAGCATGCTGTGCTGTTGTCTTTTGGAAAACACTTCTAAGCTAATTTTTGTATTTTATTTTTCTTATTACTTTGTCATAATTAATAGAAATATTTTCCTGGTTGGTCTTTTTTTAAATTATTTTATTTATTTATTTACTTATTTTTGGTCAAGTCGGGTCTTTGTTGCTGTGCGCGGGCTTTCTCTAATTGTGGCGAGCGGGGGCTACTCTTCGTTGCGGTAGCTTCTCTTGTTGTGGAGCGCGGGCTCTAGGCATGCGGGCTTCAGTAGGTGTGGCTCGCGGGCTCTAGAGCGCAGGCTCAGTAGTTGTGGCGCACGGACTTAGCTGCTCCGCAGCATGTGGGATCTTCCCGGACCAGGACTCAAACACGTGTCTCCTGCATTAGCAGGCGGATTCTTAACCATTGTGCTACCAGGGAAGCCTCCGGTTGGTCTTTTAACATTATTTTTAACACAGAGGATACACACACACACACAGTGTCGGCTATCAGTTTTTTCCCTTTTGTTTCTTCTGATTTTTCTAAAGTTAATCTTCATTCTGGATTTGATCAATATTCACCTCTGTCCTAGGGTTTTCATATTTTTATTTTCATTGATATTTTGAGTTTCATTCATCTAGAATTTATTGAGAGGAGGGGCATATTATGAGGTGAAGATCTAAATTAGCTGCCTTTTTTTTTGGTCAAATAGCTGAATAATTGTCCAACACCATTTATTTCCTTCCCTAATGATGTGTGATGACTCCTTTATCACAGAGTTTCACTCCCCTTGCTACTCTCCCTAATCCCATCCCACATCCATTTTTTTCTTTGTCATTGTTACCTATTCGAGAATATCCTTGGAATAATTTAGTCTAGTTCCAAAATAATCCTTTTGGAGTGATGGTTGGGATTGTATTACACCTATATTTTATTTTTTTTTAATAATGCTAGGCTGCATTTTAAGGAGCAAAACTTTGGGAAACTCAAAATTTCAGTGGTAGACTTTCAGTTTAGCCGTAAGAACAAAGAGTACAGATTTGTAAGAGGAAATGAGGTTTAGTTTTCTTTCCTGATCCGGCAAGCTCTCTGCTAGTTTGCTTGTTACCAGCCTCTGAATTCTGCCTGGGTGCTGAACAACTTGCTTTTCCATGTATTATCCAGACTAGCAGCAACAGCATCATCTGGAGCTTGTTAGAAATGAAAATTTTCAGACTTCACCCCATATCTACTAAGTCAGAATTGTGCATAAAAAAGGATCTTGACACAGTGCATTTTAAGTTTGAAAAGCACTTAATCAGCTTAAGTTTGATAATCAGTTCCCCTATGGAGAATGGTTTTGCAGCAAGACTACAGTGTACTTAAATTTTATTTTGCAGATGGATACTATCCTTGCAAAACTATTTTTTCCCTTCAAAGTGAAGTCTAAAGTGTAGCCTGCACAACTTTTCAAAAGGGTAACTGTCTTCCCAAAGATACAGATCTTCCAAGAAGATTCCAGGCCTAAGCAATAATAGATTCATAAAGGGCATGGCCAGGGCCTGTGGGTCCTCCTTCATGTGTAGGTGCACATGTTGGGATGATGGTAACTAAAGTCCTTCAGTTTCCCTCATGTCTATATTTGATTCCAAAGAGAAGATTGTTAATAATACAGTATCAGCATAAGTCAGTTCTTATCTCATAATATCCATAGATTATACGAAGCATTTAGGTGTATTGGAATGCAGATCTACATTAAAACAAATAAACCAGAGTATAATGTTGGCCATTTAGGCCCAACTATCAGTGAATTGAAAAATCAAAGTACTTGGATATAATAAGGTTCTCTCCTCCCAAGGCTTATCAAATACCACAAACTGAAGTTTTTTGGGGGTTTTTTGTGTTTTTTTTTTTTTTGCGGTACGCGGGCCTCTCACTGTTGTGGTCTCTCCCGTTGCGGAGCACAGGCTCCGGACGCGCAGGCCCAGCGGCCATGGCTCACGGGCCCAGCCGCTCCGCGGCATGCGGGATCTTCCCGGACCGGGGCACGAACCCGTGTCCCCTGCGTCGGCAGGCGGACTCTCAATCACTGCGCCACCAGGGAAGCCCAGTTTTTTGTATTTTTATGTCAAAATGAGATTGTTGAAAACTTCCTCTTTGTTGGGATCCACCACTATCGACTGCCAGCCTCACACCAAGTGTTTTCCCGAGTCTAGCCAACCATAGCAGTTACCGGAGCAAGCAGCATATGCTCAACAAATGTCTGCGTCCAATTCCAGGTGCTAGAGCAGACCTCTGGTGTGACACTTATCACAGTTGGTTTGGCAAGTGCTTCAGCCAGGAAGATTTGTTGTACAGCTGCAAATTCCAGCCAGTTTATAGCACAACAGCAAAGAATCTGGAGAAACAGGTATTATTAGACCAGTCTTGTCCTTATGGGTTTGGCTTCCAAACCTCTACTGTATATGAAAAGCAAGTAAGAACTAAGGCAAAACCAGTCTAACTGCTGTCCTGTTCTTTAACAGCATTTATATATCTTTTGTGAGGCTTTGCTTCTTATTCTTTGCAGGGCTGCATTCACTGAAGTTTCTTGGGCACCCAGAACAGTGCCTGAGATACATATAGAGGTGCTTAGTAAATATTTTTTACTGAAAGAATTTTGTTAATAAAATTGAACCAAGGAGTGTAATCTCACCCTAAATTCCAGGTTATTAGTTAGAGCTCTACTACCACAGTGAGAAGCAGAGTGGATAAGAAGAGGTTCTTGATAAATTGAATTCAAGTTTCCGTACAGAAAAGGTTCATACACTAGGCCTCCTTTTTGGCAAGTTACATCAGAGTAGCTTTTATTTTTTACTTTTTAAATTTTTATTGTATATAAAATAGTTGATTTACAATGTATTAGTTTCAGGGGTACAGTAAAGTGATTTAGTTATACATGTATCTATTCTTTTTCCGATTCTTTTCCCATATAGGTTATTACAGAGTATTGAGTAGAGTTCCCTGTGCTATACAGTAGGTCCTTGTTGATTATCTGTTCAGTATTTCGTATATAGTAGTGTGTATATGTTAATCCCAGCTTTCTAATTTATCCTTCCCCACCCCCAACCAGAGTAGCTTTTAAATGAGGTGACTGTTATCTTCCAGTCCGTAGCTTTTAAAAAGCAGGCTCTCACCAAGCTGCTGACATGGATGATGGAAGTGCAGTCTTAAGAAGCAACTGATCTAGGGCTTCCCTGGTGGTGCAGTGGTTGAGAGTCCGCCTGCCGATGCAGGGGACAGGGGTTCATGCCCCGGTCCGGGAAGATCCCACATGCCGCAGAGCTGCTGGGCCCGTGAGCCATGGCCGCTGAGCCTGCGCGTCCGGAGCCTGTGCTCCGCAACAGGGAGGCCACAACAGTGAGAGGCCCACGTACCACACACACACAAAAAAGAAGCAACTGATCTAGAAAGTAATTTGTGATAGGTCTTTTGAGCTTTTATATGCTTTAACACAATAATTCCATTTCTAGATGTTTATCTTAAGGAAATGATCCAAGCTGCAGATAAAATTGTAGGTAGTTGATTATTCTAATTAAACAAAATGTTGTGACATTTTTATCATCAAACAATATAGCTATTAAAATATTTGAAAATATTTTATGTGATATGAACAAAGGCATTTTCACATTCAGTAACAATTTTCTAAAACATTCCACTATCAGGACATAACAGTATTTATGGAGAAATACTTGTAAAATTTTAAAGTAATTATATCTGTTAACTAATTACTATCAGGAAGGATAGTTTATTATTGACTAAGACAAGATTATCATTCTGATTGGATAGACAGTATAGACAACTTTATCCAACTGGCCGATTAATTTTATGGTCTCTTTCATAGCTAACTGCAACATTCTAGTAGGCCTCTCATGGTGTAATACTTTTTTTAACAATCATATTTTATAGGAGCTATACCAAGGTTCTTTTTTTTTTTACTAGATCTTTATTGGAGTATAATTGCTTCACAATACCATGTTAGTTTCTGTTGCACAGCAAAGCGAATCAACCATATGCATACACATGTCTCCATATCCCCTGCCTCGTGAGCCTCCCTCCCATGCTCCCTATCCCACCCCTCTAGGTCATCGCAAAGCACTGAGCTGATCTCCCTGTGCTATGCTGCTGCTTCCCACCAGCCAACTATTTTACATTCAGTAGTGTACATATGTCGATGCTACTCTCACTTCGCCCTCCCACCCCATGTCATCAAGTCCATTCTCTATATCTACCTCTTTATTCCTGCCCTGCAACTGGGTTCATCAGTACCATTTTTTTTTCTGAGATCCCACATATATGCGTTAGCATGCAGTATTTCTTTTTCTCTTTCTGACTTACTTCACTCTGTATGACAGACTCTAGGTCCATCCAGCTCACTACAAATAACTCAGTTTCTTTTCTTTTTATGGCTGAGTAATATTCCATTGTATATATGTGCCACATCTTTATCCATTCATCTGTCAGTGGACATTTAGGTTGGTTCCATGTCCTGACTATTGTAAATAGTGCTGCAGTGAACATTGTGGTGCATGTCTCTTTTTGAATTATAGTTTCCTCAGGGTATATGCCCAGTAGTGGGATTGCTGGGTCATATGGTAGTTCTATTTTTAGTTTTTTACCAACAGTGCAGGAGGGTTCCCTTTTCACCACACCCTTTCTAGCATTTATTATTTCTAGATTTTTTGATAATGGCCATTCTGACCAGCGTGAGGTGATACCTCATTGTAGTTTTGATTTGCATTTCTCTAATAATTTTTGACATTGAGCATCTTTTCATGTGCCTCTTGGCCATCTGCATGTCTTCCTTGGTGAAATGTCCATTTAGGTCTTCCGCCCATTTTTTAACTGGATTGGTTTTTTTTTGATATTGAGCTCCATGAGCTGTTTGTATATTTTGGAGATTAATACTTTGTTGTTTCATTTGCAAGTATTTTCTCCCATTCTGAGGTTTGTCTTTTTGCCTTGTTTATGGTTTCCTTTGCTGTGCAAAAGCTTTTAAGTTTAATTAAGTCCCATTTGTTTTTTTTGTTTTTATTTCTGTTACTCTAGGTGGTGGGTCAAAAAACATCTTGCTGTGGTTTATGTCAAAGAGTGTTCTTCCTGATTTCCTCTAAAAGTTTTATGCTGTCTGGTCTTATGTTTAAGTCTTTAATCCATTTTGAGTTTATTTTTGTGTATGGTGTTAGGTAATGTTCTGATTTCATTCTTTTACATGTAGCTGTGCAGTTTTCCCAGCACCACTTTTTGAAGAGGCTGTTTTTTCTCCATTGTATGTTCCTGCCTCCCTTGTCGAAAATTAGGTGCCCATATGTGCATGGGTTTATCTCTGGGCATTCTTTCCTGTACCATTGATCTATATTTCTGTCTTTGTGCCAGTACCATACTGTCTTGATGACTGTAGCTTTGTGGTACAGTTTGAAGTCAGGGAGGCTGATTCCTCCAACTCCATTTTTCTTTCTCAAGAGTGCTTTGGCTATTCGGGGTCTTTTGTGTTTCCATACGAATTGTAAGATTTTTTGTTCTAATTCTGTGAAGAATGCCATTGATAGTTTGATAGGGATTGCACTGAATCTGAAGGTTGCTTTGGGTAAGATAGTCATTTTCACAATATTGATTCTTCCAATACAAGAACATGGTATATTTCTCCATCTGTTTATGTCATGTTTGATTTCTTTCATCAGTGTTTTATAGTTTTCTGAGTACAAGTCTTTCGCCTCCTTAGGCAGGTTTATTCCTAGGTATTTTATTCTTTTTATTGCAATGGTAAATGGGAGTGTTTCCTTAATTTCTCTTTCTGATTTTTTGTTGGTGGTGTATAGGAATGCCAGAGATTTCTGTGCATTAATTTTGTATCCTGCAACCTTACCAAATTCGTTGATTAGTTCTAGTAGTTTTCTGATGGCATCTTTAGGATTTCCTATGTATAGTATCATGTCATTGGCAAATAGTGACAGTTTTACTTCTTCTTTTCCAATTTGGATTCCTTTTATTTCTTTTCCTTCTCTGATTGCTGTGGCTAGGACTTCCAAAACTATGTTGAATAAGAGTGGCAAGAGTGGACATCATTCTCTTCTTCCTGATCCTAGTGGAAATGCTTTCAGTTTTTCACCATTGAGTATGTTCCTTGCTGTGGGTTTGTCATATATGGCCTTTATTATGTTGAGGTAGGTTCCCTCTATGCCCATTTTCTGGAGAGTTTTTATCATAAATGGGTGTTGAATTTTGTCAAAAGCTTTTCCTGCATCTATTGAGATGATCATATAGTTTTTATTCCTTAATTTGTTAATGTGGTGCATCACATTGATTGATTTGTGTCTAATTTGGTATCAGGGTGATGCTGGCTTTGTAGAATGAATTTGGGAGTGTTTCTCCCTCTGCATTTTTTTGAAAGAGTTTGAGAAGTATCGATGTTAGCTCTTCTCTAAATGTTTGATAGAATTCGCCTGTGAAGCCATCTGGTCCTGGACTTTTGTTTGTTGGAAGATTTTTAATTACAGTTTCAATTTCATTACTTGTGATAGGTCTGTATATTTTCTAAATCTTCCTGGTTCAGTCTTGGAAAATTGTACCTTTCCAAGAATTTGTCCATTTCTTTGTGGTTGTCCATTTTATTGGCATATAGTTGTTTGTAGAAGCCTGTTATAATCCTTTGTATTTCTGCAGTGTCAGTTGTGATTTCTGCTTTTTCGTTTCTAATTTTATTGATTTGCATTCTCTCCCTTTTTTTCTTGATGAGTCTGGCTAAGGGTTTATCAATTTTGTTTGTCTTCTCAAAGAACCAGCTTTTAGTTTTTTTCATCTTTGCTATTGTTTTCTTCGTTTCTGTTTCATTTATTTCTGCTCTGATCTTTATGATTTCTTTCCTTCTACTGACTTTGGGTTTTCTTTGTTCTTCTTTCTCTAGTTGTTTTAAATGTAGGGTTAGATTGTTTATTTGAGATTTTTTTCTTGTTTCTTAAGGTGAGATTGAATTGCTGTAAACTTCCCTCTTAGAACTGCTTTTTCTGAGTCCCATAGGTTTTGGGTCGTCGTGTTTTTGTTGTCATTTGTTTCTGTGTATTTTTTATTTCTTCTTTGATTTCTTCAGTGGTCTATTATTTATTTAGTAGCATTTAGCCTCCATGTATTTGTGTTTTTTACAGGTTTTTTTTCCTGTAATTGATTTCCAATCTCATGGCATTGTGGTCAGAAAAGATGCTTGGTACAATTTCAATTTTCTTAAATTTTCCGAGGCTTGATTTGTGACCCAAGATGTGATCTATTCTGGAGAATGTTCCTTGTGCACTTGAGAAGAAAGTGTATTCTGGCACTTTTGGGTGGAATGTTCTATAAATATCAATTAGATCTATCTGGTCTATTGTGTCATTTAAAGCTTGTGTTTCCTTTTTTATTTTCTGTTTGGATGATCTGTCCATTGGTGTAAGTGGGGTGTTAAAGTCCCCTACTATGATTGTGTTACTGTTGATTTCTCCTTTCATGACCTTATGTATTGAGGTGCTCCTATGTTGGGTGCATAAACATTTATAATTGTTATATCTTCTTCTTGGATTGATCCTTTGATCATTATGTAGTCTCCCTCCTTATCTCTTGTAACAGTCTTTATTGTAAAGTCTATTTTATCTGATACGAGTATTGCTACTCCAGCTTTCTTTTGATTTCCTTTTTCATGGAATATCTTTTTCCATCCCTTCACTTTCAGTCTGTATATGTCCCTAGGTCTGAAGTGGGTCTCTTGTAGACAGCATATATATGGGTCTTGGTTTTGTATCCATTCAGCCAGTCTGTGTCTCTAGGTTGGGTCATTTAATGTCTTCACATTCAAGGTTATTATCGATATACATGTTCCTGTTACCATTTTCTTAATTGTTTTATGTTTGTTTTTGTGGGTCTTTTTCTTCTCTTGTGTTTCCTGCTTAGAGAAGTTTCTTTAGCATTTGTTGTAAAGCTGGTTTGGTGGTGCTGAATTCTCTTAGCTTTGGTTTGGCTGAAGAGCTTTCGATTTCTCCACTGAATCTGAATGAGATCCTTGCTGGGTAGAGTGATCTTGGTTGTAGGTTTTTCTCTTTCATCACTTTAAGTATATCCTACCACTACCTTCTGGCCTGCAGAGTTTCCACTGAAAAATCAGCTGATAACCTTATGAGGATCCTTTGTATGTAATTTGTTGTTTTTCCCTTGCTGCTTTTAATATTTTTTCTCTGAATGTAATTTTTGTTAGTTTGATTAATACGTGTCTTGGTGTATTTTTCCTAGGGTTTATACTGTATGGGACTCTCTGTGCCTCCTGGACTTGGGTGATTATTTCCTTTCCCATGTTAGGGAACTTTTCCAGTATAATCTCTTCAAATATTTTCTCAGACCCTTTCTTGTTCTCTTCTTCTCTGGGACCCCTGTAATTTGAATGTTGTTGCGTTTAGTGTTGTCCCAGAGGTCTCTGAGATTGTCTTCAATTCTTTTCATTCTTTTTTCTTTATTCTGCTCCTGGGCAGTTATTTCTACCATTTTGTCTTCCAGCTCACTTGTTCGTTCTTTTGCCTCCGTTATTCTGTTATTGATTCCTTCTAGTGTATTTTTCATTTCAGTTATTGTATTGTTCATCTCTGTTTGTTTGTTCTTTAGTTCTTCTAGATCTTTGTTAAACATTTCTTGTATTTTCTCAATCCGTGCCTCCATTCTATTTCCAAGATTCTGGATCATCTTTACTTCATTACTCTGAATTCTTTTTCAGGTAGATTGCCTAGTTCCTCTTCATTTATTTGGTCTGATAGGTTTTTACCTTGCTTCTTCATCTGTGACATATTTTTTTGCTGTCTCCTTTTTTTTTTTTTTTTAAATTAGTGGGATTGTTTTCCTGTTTCACTGATCGTTTGGCCTGAGGCATCCAACAGTGGAGTTTGTAGGCTGTTGGGTAGAGCTGGGTCTTGGTGCTGAGATGAGGACCTCATCTGATGAATATTCATGAGACCTCACTCCTATGAATATTCCCTGGGGTCTGAGTTTCTCTGTTAGTCCACTGGTTCAGACTTGGCGCTCCCACCGCAGGAGCTTCCGCCTGACCCCAGGCGCGCAAATCAAGATCCCGCAAACCACGTGGGTGGCAAAAAAAAAAGAGAGTGAGAACAATAACAAAGTAAAAAATAAAATTAGATTAGAAAACTAACAGATATGTTAAAAAGAACGTAAAAATAAAAACATAGAGAATCAACAACTGGAAGGTACATCAGTATCACAATAGTAAAAAGAGGAAGAGGGAAAAGAAAAAAGGGAGGGGGGAAGGCCTTGGATGTGGAGAGCGGGGCGTAAGCAAGGGCGAGGTTTGGGTGGTGGGCAGGGCCAATGCTCAGGACCCACAGGGCTGGAAAAGGCTCTGGGGACTGTGGGGGGTGGGGCTTAGGCTCAAGGAACAGAAGGGCTCCAGGCGTGCCTCCCATCCCTGGTCTTAGAGGGCAGGGGACCTCACCTGGGAGCTCAGCAGGCTCCCTGGGCCTGAGTGGGCAGGGCAAATGCCCTCTGCTCCTCTCACACTCCTCCTGCAGGGCCCCTCCCGCCTGCCTCTCCTGATCTCCCTGGCCTCCCTCCTATGCCTCCAAGCACCCACGCAGCCTGGAGGGGGCTTTGGATCGCAGGGGACCAGCCTGGGAGCTCAGCAGGCTCCCCAGGGCCCAGTGGGCAGGGCAGTCGCCCTCCATTCCTCTCCCACTCCTCCTGGATGGCCTCTTCTGCTTGCCACTTCTGATCTCCCCAGCCTCCCTCCTATGCCCCCAGGACCCACATGGCCTGGATGGGGCTTTGGTAGGGGGAAAAGTGTTTTGGGAACTCAGCAGACTCCCCGGCTTGAGTGGGCCAGGCGATCACCCTCAGCTCGTCTCCCGCTTTTCCTGGAGAGTCCCTCCCTCCTGCCTCTCCTGATCTCCCCGGCCTCAGGGGCCCTGATCTTGTCTGGCCTCCACTTTTTCTCCCCACCTCGGTCCCCCTACGTTCTACCAGTTCACTCTGGGATTCCTCCTGTCTCCTTGGGGGTCAGAGTCCCCCACCAGCGGCCGGCAGGCGCCCTAGTTCTATACTAAGTTTCTTTAGGAGGGGGTTGATAATACCTCCCCTTTACGTTTCCAGGACAGAGACATTTTTTCTTGCTCACTAGCCCTGATCCCAGGACTTTAACCAAGTATGTACATGGGCACTTGGTTTTGGTTTTTTTGCTGCCAGCAGGTTCTCCCAGAGAAACTCCCATGTAGAATCATCCTGTATTCAGGCAAGATATTCTAGGCCCTCAACATATGCTAACAAAGTGCCCCTTAAACTTTGAGTGTCTTTTTGAATGATTACAGATTATATTTCAAATACATGCTTGAGAATTCATTCTCAAATTGACTGCTTTCCATCTCCTTTCAAAAACTTTAATTGAAGCAATTGATATTAGAAGCAGTTATTTCAGTGTGTCACGGACCGTTTTCTAAGTTCTCATCTCATTTGTGTTAGCAGTGTTTCCTCAGGTATAAGGAGTACAGTTTGTGTACCTGATGATTTGGAGTAGCACAGATTTTGCAGCAATAGAACACAGAAATACTTTTTCTATGACCATCTTAATTTATCTGAGAAAAAAATAAAACTAACATCAAGATGACTGGTGATTTTGTACCAGATGAAGTTAAGGTGAAAAGTTAATTTAAAGGCAATTTAAAGAAAAAAATTGAGTAATATGTAGTGCAGATGTTACAAGAGATGGCTAAAATGGCAAGGGTAGTATGCAAATGGTAAAAATTTTGAAAGCACTGACCTGTTGGTTAAAAGCACAGGTGTGAGTCCCCTGGCACTTCTTGGCTTCAGTTGTTCAGCTTTTACTTAATTGAAAGTATGTAAATTTATTTTATTTAGAGAGTTGCTGGAGATAAAAGTCTTCATAACCACTTAACCCTTGCTATCTCTAATACCTCCTAGTAGCAGCCAATTACTAGAGTAAATTGGTGTCATCTGTGAACACACTGCACTCAAACAGTAACAAGATAATGTATCACATTTGGACAGCAGATTTTATAATGTCCTTGTTTTTTGTCATTATTGTTCCATTTAAACCCAAAATTTATATTAAAGGGTTAACAAAAAAACTATCATTTGTCCTGTCACCTAAAGTATATGTTTCTAAGCAACCTCTCTGGGTGTGTGATTTTTGTAGAAAGTATTGAAATTCTTGTGGGGTCTAAGACAGTGCAGCACAATAAAGGTTGTGAGGGTAAAGTGGGCACCACACGAGAGTCAAAGGCAAGTCCCTCCTTGCAGGGAAGGGAGGAAGCAGTGTGGTTGTAGAGCACTAAAGCAGAGGGGTTTTTTCTGTCCGCCACACCTGTCTACTGTTAAATTGCTCTCCTTTTATTCTCCACCCCTGTCCCACCCAACCCCCTTTTATTTGTATAGACACGGAGCAATATAGGGAAAGAACTGAGGTTTCAAAAAGAAACCTTTGAGAGCAGGAACCTGTTCAAAAGAACCTGTTTGAGCAGGAAAACGATAGTTTTAAAGATGCTGAAGCTTTTTTTCCCTGTCCTATGGGCCTCCCCATTTTCAGTTCTGTAATATCTGAAAGAACCCTGTTCAGCCTGCTTCATTGCCCCCAGATTCTTTCTAGAATTGCTCTTTAAACTCTTTTTCTTGGCTGCATTGGGTCTTCGTTACTGCACGTGGACTTTCTCTAGTTGCTGTGAGCAGGGGCTACTCTTCGTTGCGGGATGTGGGCTTCTCCTTGCAGTGGCTTCTCTTGTTGTGGAACCCAGGCTCTAGGCATGTGGGCTTCAGTAGTTGCAACACACTCAGTAGTTATGGATTGCGGGCTCTAGAGCACAGGCTCAGTAGTTGTGGCACACGGGCTTAGTTGCTCCATGGCATGTGGGATCCTCCCAGACCAGGGCTTGAACCCGTGTCGCCTGCATTGGTAGGTGGATTCTTTTTCTTTTTTTAAGTATTTATTTTGGGCTGCATCGAGTCTTAGTTGCAGCATACGGGCTCCACAGTGCATGGGCTCTCTAGTTGCAGCACCTGGGCTTAGTTGCCCTGTGGCATGTGGGATCTTAGTTCCCCGACCAGGGATTGAACCCATGTTCCCTGCTTTGGAAGGTGGATTCTTAACCACTGGACTACCAGGGCAGTCCCTGGCAGGTGGATTCTTAACCACTGTGCCACCAGGGAAGTCCCTCCATCGACTTTTAAATTCACCCCTACCCCATCATGTCCCACTTTGCCCTTAGAACCTAGTAAGATAGCAGCAGAATCCCTTATATCCTCAGCCTCTTCTCAGAACTTTCCCTCTATCTTCCCCCAATACCCCTTTTTTGTTGTTGTCATAATAAAAACCTAGCTTTCCCCGAGCCTGCTATGTTGACTTTTCTCTAATACCTCTTGTACCATTGGGCCAAGAAGTGGGATGGGTATCTACCTTGTTCCTCATTGCCACTTCCAGAAATCCTCCCTCCCTCTTCCACAGAAACCCCCCAGTTCTGAATCTGACAAGACCACCCACTGATCCTCCTCTTTGTAACCATCTACAAACACCCAAGTCTTTCCTTGAAAGTTATTCTTTGAAGGCTACTTGTCACTCTTTAAGAGTTCTCCACAAATTCTTAACGATTTCGTATGTATAGTCCTTTCAGTACCCTGGCCTTTTCTTCCAATGAGCTTTTCTCTGTCCTGTCATAGTCATTCATTCACATTGTCACACCTACCCACATCCCTACCAATACTGCCATCTCTTCAAAATCTCCATTTTAGGCATCTAACTGACCACTACCTCCTCTTTCCAGTTCACTCCCTCTAATACCCTAGCTCTATAATTCCTTTGATTCTACCAGACCTGCAGTCTGTTGATTCTCCCAGCATTTCCATCCTGACTCATCCCAGCATCCTCACTTTCCTCCATACCCAGTCCATCAGTATACTCGTTCTCTTAAAGACACTCAACTCCCTGCCCCCTCAGTCACACCAACCATGTCGGGTTCAATCCGGCTCTCTACCTATTCTGAACCTTTACCTCCACAACTCTAATGGCTGGAGAAAAACATACAAACATACTGATTGGTCTCACTTTAAATTCATGACTATTAAATTCATGTGAGCCTTAATGCTAGCCTGCAAACCAGCTAAATTTCCTAGTCCATTTATTGTCCCACTTTCCTCTTAAAGCTGTTAGATTTCATCAAATTAAGATTTCATCAGTTTTAAAACTTAGCAGTATTTTATGTACCTATAAGAAAAATCACTGCCAGTTGTACTGTAACATGCCATGAAATGTAAGACCCATCCCAATTTTGGAGATGGTAAGATGTGGGGGGAATGTGCTTCTTAGAACGGGTGGAATATGGTATTCCATACCTTCACCTTCTCTTAGCTCAGAAAACGTCCCTGTCCTCACTTCAGCTGATTTCTTTGTTCCTCGTTTCCCTGAGAAAACAGAAGCAACCAGAAGAGAACGTCCACAGTCTTCATTGCCTGGACCTGGGCCCATACACTCTTCCCTTCCTCACTTACTGTGGCTGACTTGTCTATTCTCTTGTCTCAAGCCAGCCTCCCTCCTTGGGAACCAGATCCCAGCCTCCCTGGCCTATTTAAAGACACCTTTTCAGCAGTTTTCCTCTTTCTCCCGCATTATCCACTTTTCTTTCTCTACTAGATCATTCCCAGCAGAACTACAAACATGCTGTAACACTACCCCTCCCCAGGTGGGCGGCCCTGTGGGGCAGAAGTTCTTGCTTCCACATCCCTCTCCAGCTCCCACTTGACTTTCCTGCTCTTTGTAGCAGGATTTCTCAGAAGATGTGTATGTAGTCACTTTCTCCGATTTCACTCCTCGCAGTCTGAAAACCACTCCAGTCAGGCCCTGTCCTCTGTAGTCATAGTCCTGAAGCTGCTCTTGGGAAAGTCCAGTAACTTTCTGAACCCAGTAGTCAGTTCCCAGTCCTTCTCTTGCTCTTCCTCTTAACAACATTTGGCCCAGCTGATCTCTTCCTCTTCCTGGAGATCCTTCATTTACTTAGCTTCCAGTCTCTTCAAGTTTTCTTCCGACCTCAGTGGTCATTTTATAGGCTGATTTGCTGGTTCATCCTTTTCTTCCTAACCTTTTGATATTGGAGTATCCAGGGCTTGGTCCTTGGACTCTCCTCTGTAGCTCTGCTCACTCCTTTGTCATGGCTTTAAATGCCGTCTATACATTGATGACTGACTGACTCCTCATTCTGGACTTCACTGCTGAAATCCAGAATTGTATATCCAGCTTCCTGCTCAACTTCTTCACTTGGGTGGCATCTCAGATGTAACTTGCCTAAAGCCAGACTCTCGATCTTAACTACACACCTGTTCTTCTGTGTTCCTCCTCATCTCAGTGAAAGACAACTCCATCCCTTCATTTGCTCAGACCAGAAATCTTGGCGTCTCCTTAATTCCTCTCAAAGCTCAAGTCCAGTCTCAGCAAGTTATGTGGGCTTTACATTTGGTGTATATCTAGAGTTGAGCCACTGCTCAACTTCCCTGGTACCACCTAGGTCCAAATCATTGTGTCTTGTCATTATTACTGCATTCACCTTCTAATTGGTCTCCCTGTTTCCACCATTGCCTCCACCACCCACCAGCCTCTTCTCAACCCAGCAGCCAGTGTGATCTTTACATTTAAAATTAAAGTCATTTTGTAAGTTAAATCAAGATGGAGTTCTAACCCATATCCCACTGCTCTCTCCTCCACTTTCCCCTCTCCAGCTCTGTGGCCTTGCTGTTCACTCTGCGTAGGATGTTCTACCCCACGTCACTTCATGGTTTGCTCACTACCTCCTTCTGATGTGTATTCAGACATCACCTGCTCAGTAAGGCCTCCCCTGAGTCCCCTGCTTAAACTTGCAAGATCATATCACTGTCGTCACTGCCATTTCTCATTCGCTTCCTTTGTTTTCTGTGTGTTTGTCATAGTGTTACCACTAGAATGTAAATTTTCTTCACTGCTGAATCCCCCAGACCAGAATAGCGCCAGGCACATGATGGGTACTCAATTTATTGAATGAGTGAATAAAACTTAACAGAGCAAGTTTACCACTTCTGAACAAATCAATTTCCCACATTAGTATGGTCATTATAATACTGCAACTATAGAATTTAACTGAATTTTGCCAAACTTAAGTGGATCAATAGAACCTAACTTTTCTGAACCTAAGATAACAAGCATACTAGAAACTAAATTTAAAATGTGTCACTTCTGGGCTTCCCTGGTGGCGCAGTGGTTGAGAGTCCGCCTGCCGATGCAGGGGACACGGGTTCGTGCCCCAGTCCAGGAAGATCCCACATGCCGCGGAGCGGCTAGGCTCCTGAGCCATGGCCGCTGAGCCTGCGCGTCTGGAGCCTGTGCTCCGCAACGGGAGGGGCCACAACAGTGAGAGGCCCGCGTACCACAAAAAAAAAAAAAAAGTCATTTCTGACATGGGCAGACCTACTTATTTATTCACATTATTTTATAGCATAGCAAATTGTTAATAAAATTATTTTAAAGGTAAGCTGTTGAAAGTTAAGACAATCGTTTTTTCAGGAAGGCTTGACTTTATTCATAGTTAATATATACCATAAACCATACTCATTTAGCTATTGAAATAAATCCTTTACTTTGTTAGCTTCACTTGTACCTATGTTTGTACTTGAAAGAAATAAAATGTATATGGTTTTCAGTAAATTACACTGACCTCTTCTGAATTAAATTATCTTTGTAATTGATGTTGACATCCCTCAAGAAACCAAAAGATTGTGTAAGATTATGTTTTCTCTAAGAATTAAAAATATCTGTATGCAACTTGACATTTTTATATTCATCTTTTGCTGAACACAGTATTGTATATTATATTAGATCTAAAATGTGCCTTTGTTATAATTCAGGTTTTTATTAAAAAGACTCATTTCTATAAATCTAGGAAATTTTATCTCTTTCCCTTATGGCTGTCCTATTCATTCCAAACTAAAAACCACAGATAAATAGAATTGAATTTAGATCTCATTTTGAACTCACTGTTCTCAAAGAGATTTGGTTAGAATTTCCTTTAAAGATTCTGAATGTTAGGAGGTTCAGAGTTTTAAGGAAGGGGAAAAAAGTTGAATATTTACTGCAAGCCAAAGACTATTGTTGGCATTTTTAAAATCAGTTAACAGGGCTGTGCTTCGAGTTCCTATTACAAAGCTGTGAACATTGCTTTATTTTTTCACTTGTCAGTGACAAATTATTCTTTTAAAATCTCATCATTGGCCTCTTTCCTCTAAACTTGCACTAACAGTTCTAAAATGAAGCTGTTAATCATCAACACTGTGTCTGTTAATCATCAACACTTGAGGCAGAGAAGGAGTGAGGAATTGGTTAACAGTTTAGAACTTTTAAACTTATCCTAAAACTCTCCATGCTCAATTCTAATTGTTCAGGTCTCTGGTAATTTGACAGTAAGGTGTCTCATCATCATGTGTTTATCTCGACAGTGACCCTGCCATGAAGCAATTTCTGCTGTACTTGGATGAGTCAAATGCCCTAGGGAAGAAGTTCATCATTCAAGACATTGATGACACTCACATCTTCGTAATAGCAGAGTTGGTTAATGTCCTCCAGGAGCGAGTAGGTGAATTAATGGACCAAAATGCCTTTTCTCTTACCCAGAAGTGAAAATATTAGATAATAACCACTTAGGAATTAAAAGTAACAAATGTGAGAGACTCACCATTCGATGTCTTGTGTGACTGATTAGATTTACAGAATTGCTCGGAAGCATGTGACAGGGAAGACTGTGATATCGTTTGTTTATAAGAAAGCCCCTGAACTGACTTTCTTGTTCTGTTTTTTTCAGTGTGTGTACCCTAGAATTAAAAAAAAAAAAAAAATACTTTAACAGTTGGCTATAATTTGGCTTTTATTAACCTTTATTAAAATATAAATGTAATTGTTTTTCCTACTTCTTAATGCCAATTTAATACATTAAGAATATAATGGATTATGCTTTTAAATCATCAGTCTAACCTACATACCACCTAGATATTTATCTTTGCTTATTCGTATTAGTAATTGGGGGTTTGGTAGTGTAGGTATGGTTTGTTTTGTTTCCACTAGAAACTTCACAGACTGTTTAGATAAATATGCCAAGGTGGGAGCTTTAGTAATATTTATACCTTACAAATAGTATCTGCATGCCAGCCAGCTCTGTTGGTGAAGAAGATGTGGAAGAGAAAGAACCCTGTAACATTAACGTAAACTGCAGTTTGCATTTCCCTAAAAATACAGTTTTTTAAAAGCACAGAGGGTTAGAAACAACCAAATGGGAAAGGTACGTGCTGCTTTGCAGCTTTCATCTTTCCTTGTTCAGACTTTGTTGGTCACATTTTCCCATCAAGGCAAGTGCTCTTTTATTGAGAAGTCAGTTTTTCCTTGGGCCTTATTCCCTATGAGAATCCCTGTTTAAATTTGTCTAAAAAAGAAAGGTAGGAACAGATAGAAGCAAAGTCAATCTTGGGGGAGGTTAAGATGTGTTGCATCTATGGTTGATCGAGGCAGAAACAATAACACTGTTGGGGGCTTTGCTTCCCTTCCTGAACATAGTGGTACTAGGATGGGTTCATGGGGTGGGAATTTTCCAAGAGAAAAGATAACTTTCATGATGTTAAGTGGAATCGTATCAAACCCACTTTACCTGCCTCCTTATGGTGTGTTTATTCAGAGCATCTGTGTACCATAGTCACTTACTTACACATGCGTTCCCTAAAGCTGGAAATTTCCATAGGTATATTTATCATGGTTCCCACCCATGTAACTCAAGCCACCCAATTTTGATTTTCACATAACAATGCAAACAATTTTGATGAGTTATTGGTACATCTGGTACTAAAACTTGCTCAATACAGTACATTTCTTTAGGATTTCCAGCGGTACTGAAATGTTACTGACTCTTGTATTTCAGGCATGTCTAAATCAATTTCTAACATGCCTCAGGTGTTTGTCACCTAATACCTTTTAACATGAAACTTAGAGAAAATTTTTCTTACAATCTCAGAGTTTAAGAGGTACTGGCAAGACTATTGGACAGTGAGTACAAAGAGTGTTAAGTGAAGGAAAATCTTTATTTCATTAGCCCTTATTGTTTAAAAGTTGAGTTAGGGCAAATGTTCGATATCTTTTTCTGGAAGTACATTAGAAAGATGGGACAGTGTGGTGCTGGGAGCCGCACTTGGAGCCACTGAGTTGGCTCGTCCAACTATGAGAGAAGCTGGGAGAGAACAGGAAATATCCAAGTGACATTTTCTCCAGGCTCTGCTGCTTGGAATCTGCTTGACATTATTCGATTTAGCACACTTCAGATGTCTAGAACAAGATATGTTGGCTGCTGAGTACTGGAGAAATTTACTACTGTCTTTTTATTTTTAACAAAGTCCTTAATACTGTGAAAAGGTAGTATTAACTTAAATTTTCCTAATTGCATAAAAGAGTCATATTTTAATTTATGAGATAGTTGACCAGTCACAAATATCCATGTAGTAAAATTGTGATATTTAGAATTATATTAACTTCTTGAGAAAGGTTTTTTTTTTTTTTAATACCATATAAGGTCAAAACTTCTGTATTCGGGCTTCCCTGGTGGCGCAGTGGTTGGGAGTCTGCCTGCCGATGCAGGGGACACAGGTTCGTGCCCCAGTCCTGGAAGATCCAACATGCCGCGGAGTGGCTGGGCCCGTGAGCTATGGCCACTGAGCCTGTGTGTCTGGAGCCTGTGCTCCACAACGGGAGAGGCCACAGCAGTGAGAGGCCCACATACAGAAAAAAAAAACTTCTGTATTCTTTGAACCCCAATTTCCTTGTGAAATTTAATGTGATTATTTTAAAATTCCAGGCATCCTAAGTATGCATAAGAGTTAATGTAAAAATGTTTATTGAGACATCGTTTTTGATGAACACTAACTAAACATTACTGATAATAAGCAACAAAGGCTACTCTCTTTTATTTCTGATAAACACTATAGGTGGCAGTCAAAGTTATTAACGATTATATTGCTCTTAACATTATGTATAATAGAGGTGATTTGACATAATTGTACTTCTTTTCTGGAATGATGGTAAATAATGTGCTTACTCTATTTTGTAGTTACACATTAAACCTCACTTAGCTCTAAAGAAACTAAATAAAACTTTTTTTTTTTTTTTTGGCGGTACGCGGACCTTTCGCTGCTGTGGCCTCTCCCGTTACGGAGCACAGGCTCCGGACGCGCAGGCTCAGCGGCCATGGCTCACGGGCCCAGCCGCTCCGCGGCATGTGGGATCTTCCCAGACTGGGGCACGAACCCGTGTCCCCTGCATCGGCAGGCGGACTCTCAACCACTGCGCCACCAGGGAAGCCCTAAGTAAAACCTTTGATATAATGCCTTCTGATTTAACTAGAATACTGGGATCATTCTACCTCTTAACCATCTTAACAGATAGGAAAAAAGGTATGTTTTAAAGATGGAGAAATGGTGCAGCTTGCAAATATAGTCAATAAATATTCTCAAGTGTGCATAGCTCTGCTTCATTTGTAGCAGAGATCACTGAAAGATCTGTTGATAAGATTATTGGATAAGCTTTTGAAAAACACTGTTCTCACTATAGAAAAGTGATTAAGAGCCTGACTGAGTCCAGACTGCCTGGGTCCAAATGTCAGCTCCCTGCTTGCTAGCTCTGGGATCTTGTACACGTCATTCAGTTTTTCTGTGCCTCTGAGCTTTCATCTGTGAAAACAGGAATAGTTACCCTCAAAACTTGTGTGGATGATTGTAAGTTAAAATATGTAAAGCAGATGGTTCTGAAATTTAATTACCTTGAATCTAGAAGAGCACAATGAAAAAGGGAGAAAAAAGACATTTCATCACACACACACACATATTTTGTTTTGTTTTGCATGATCACAGTCCAGTGAGAACAAGCAGCTGGGGGAGGAGGGGAATTCCTTGTAAAAGAATATTAGGTAGATAGTTTAACAGGGACCCCCTACCTTCATTGATCTCAAAACTGTCTCTGAGCAACATTGTCAGGAAATACCTGAATAGTTAGCTTTTCTGAGACCATTCCTTTCTCCATTCTTAAACAATGATTAGTCTTATATAGAATTCCTGGGTCACCATCCATTTGTATTAAAACTGAGCCATTTTTCTCATCATCCTCAGGCATTTACTGAGACCAGTTTGGATTTTATTCTTTTGAATAACTTTTTCCACTTGGTTTGCAGGAGTTTCTTTGAACTCCTCTCTTTCTTACCCAATGTTCTTTTTCTACTTGGCTTTCATTCTTAACCAATCCCTCCCTCCATCCTTTTTGTTTGTTTGTTTTTATTTTGTTCCGCTATAGTGTTTATTATTTATCTGAAATTTTAAAAGTTAACTAAGGTGTATATCCCTTGTTAATTTTGCCTGGAATATGTGTGTCTTCCTGAGCTCTCAAAATCCAGGTGGTTTGTTTATTTACGTTGTGGAGGATTGTTTAAGTTTTTAAATGAACAGATTTTCTGTTAGAACTTTCATACCTCTATTCTGTTTGTTCTTTAGAAACACCTATTCATTAATTGATTCTCCATGATTAATACTTGTTGTTTTCTCATCATTTTCATTGCTTTTATTCTCTGTTACAGGAATGCTTTTCAAATTTGTCACTAAACTTGATTTTACTTTAATGAAAACCTAAACTCGATTTCACTTTATGGAAAACCTATTTCCTACTGCTTCCAACTTAGACTTTATCTTGGCTGCTGCATTTTTGGTTACATTATACTTTTTTTTTTTTTTTTTTTTGGTACGTGGACCTCTCACTGTTGTGGCCTCTCCCGTTGCAGAGCACAGGCTCCAGACACGCAGGCTCAGTGGCCATGGCTTACGGACCTAGCCGCTCCGCGACGTGGGATCTTCCCAGACTGGGGCACGAATCCGTGTCACCTGCATTGGCAGGCGGACTCTCAACCACTGCACCACCAGGGAAGCCCTACATTATACTTTTTTAAACTATTCCTTGTCATAGCCTGTTTAATGAAGATAAGGTCCACTGGTATCTTTATTTTTAATTGAAGTTACCTTTTTTATGAGCAATACACTTTCATTGCAGGTAGACTGGAAAAGGGAAGCAAAAGAAGAAAAATATAACTCGTCCACAATTCCACCATTCAGGAATAACCACAATTAAAATTTTGAGGACAATCTTCAAACCTTTTTCGGAGAGTATAAAAAATGGTCTCCACTCTCCCATCCCAGTGAGATCACACTGCTTTTACACTTGCTTTTCCACTTATTCTTTTTTTTTTTTTTAAACATCTTTATTGTAGGGCTTCCCTGGTGGCACAGTGGTTGAGAGTCCACCTGCCGATGCAGGGGACACGGGTTCGTGCCCCGGTCCGGGAAGATCCCACATGCCGCGAAGCGGCTGTGACCATGAGCCATGGCCGCTGAGCCTGCGCGTCCGGAGACTGTTGCTCCGCAACGGGAGAGGCCACAACAGTGAGAGGCCCACATACCGCAAAAAAAAAAAAAAAAAAAAAAACCATCTTTATTGGAGTATAATTGCTTGACAATGGTGTGTTAGTTTCTGCTTTATAATAAAGTGAATAAGCTATACATATACATATATCCCCATATCTCCTCCCTCTTGCATCTCCCTCCACCCTCCCTATCCCACCCCCAGGTGGGCACAAAGCACCGAGCTGATCTCCCTGTGCCATGCAGCTCCTTCCCACTAGCTTTTACAGTTGGTAGTGTATATATGTCCATACCACTCTCTCACTACATCCCAGCTTACCCTTCCCCCTCCCTGTGTCCTCAAGTCTATTCTCTATGTCTGCATCTTTATTCCTGTCCTGCCCCTAGGTTCTTCAGAACCTTTTTTTGTCTTTGTTTTTTAGATTCCATACATATGTGTTAGCATATGGTATTTGTTTTTCTCTTTCTGACTTACTTCACTCTGTATGACACACTCAAGGTCCATCCACCTCACTACACATAACTCCATTTCTTCTTATGGCTGAGTAATAGTCCATTGTATATATGTGCCACATCTTCTTTATCCATTCCTCTGTCTATGGACACTTAGGTTGCTTCCATGTCCTGGCTATTGTAAACAGAGCTGCAATGAACATAGTGGTACATGACTCTTTGAATTATGGTTTTCTCAGGGTATATGCCCACTAGTGGGATTGCTGGGTTGTATGGTAGTTCTATTTTTAGTTTTTTAAGGAACCTCCATACTGTTCTCCACAGTGGCTGTATCAATTTACATTCCCACCAACAGTGCAAGAGGGTTCCCTTTTCTCCACACCCTCTCCAGCATTTATTGTTTGTAGATTTTTTGATGATGGCCATTCTGACTGGTGTGAGATGATATCTCATTGTAGTTTTGATTTGCATTTCTCTAATGATTAATGATGTTGGAGCATTCTTTCATGTGTTTGTTGGCAATCTGTATATCTTCTTTGGAGAAGTGTCTATTTAGGTCTTCTGCCCATTTTTGGATTGGGTTGTTTGTTTTTTTGTTACTGAGCTGCATGAGCTGCTTCTGTATTTTGGAGATTAATCGTTTGTCAGTTGCTTCATTTGCAAATATTTTCTCCCATTCTGAGGGTTGTCTTTTGGTCTTGTTTATGGTTTCCTTTGCTGTGCAAAAGCTTTGAAGTTTCATTAGGTCCCATTTGTTTATTTTTGTTTTTATTTCCATTTCTCTACGAGGTGGGTCAAAAAGGTTCTTGCTGTTATTTATGTCATAGAGTGTTCTGCCTGTGTTTTCCTCTAAGAGTTTTATAGTGTCTGGCCTTATATTTAGGTCTTTAATCCATTTTGAGTTTATTTTTGTGTATGATGTTAGGGAGTGTTCTAATTTCATTCTTTTACTTGTGCCGTCCAGTTTTCCCAGCACCACTTATTGAAGAGGCTGTCTTTTCTCCACTGTATATTCTTGCCTCTTTTAGCAAAGATAAGGTGACGATTTGTGCATGGGTTTCTCTCTGGGCTTTCTATCCTGTTCCATTGATTTATATTTCTGTTTTTGTGCCAGTACCATACTGTCTTGATTACTGTAGCTTTGTAGTATAGTCTGAAGTCAGGGAGCCTGATTCCTCCAGCTCCATTTTTTGTTCTCAAGATTGCTTTGGCTATTCGGTGTCTTTCGTGTTTCCATACAAATTTTTTGTTCTAGTTCTGTGAAAAATGCCATTGGTAGTTTGATAGGGATTGCACTGAATATGTAGATTGCTTTGGGTAGTAGAGTCATTTTCACAATATTGATTTCTTCCAATCTAAGAACATGGTATATTTCTCCATCTGTTTGCATCATCTTTAATTTCTTTCATCAGTGTCTTATAGTTTTCTGCATACAGGTCTTTTGTCTCCTTAGGTAGGTTTATTCCTAGGTATTTTATTTTTTTTGTTGCAATGGTAAATGGGAGTGTTTCCTTAGTTTCACTTTCAGATTTTTCATCATTAGCGTGCAGGAATGCAAGAGATTTCTTTGCATTAATTTTGTATACTGATGCTTTACCAAATTCATTGATTAGCTCTAGTAGTTTTCTGGTAGCATCTTTAGGATTCTCTATGTAGAGTATCATGTCATCTGCAAACAGTGACAGCTTTACATCTTCTTTTCCGATTTGGATTCCTTTTCTTTCTTTTTCTTCTTTGATTGCTGTGGCTAAAACTGTCTAAACTATGTTGAATAATAGTGGTGAGAGTGGAGAACCTTGTCTTGTTCCTGATCTTAGAGGAAATGCTTTCAGTTTTTCACCTTTGTGAAAGATGTTGGCTGTGGGTTTTTCATATATGGCCTTTATTATATGTTGAGGTAAGTTCCCTCTGTGCCTACTACTTTCTGGGGAGTTTTTATCATAAATGGGTATTGAATTTTGTTGAAAGCTTTTTCTGCATCTATTGAGATGATCATATGGTTTTTCTCCTTCAGTTTGTTAATATGGTTTATCACATTGATTGATATGCATATATTGAAAAATCCTTGCATTCCTGGGATAAACCCCACTTGATCGTGGTGTATGATCCTTTTAATGTGTTGTTGGATTCTGTTTGCTAGTATTTTGTTGAGGATTTTTGCATCTATGTTCATCAGTGATATTGGCCTGTAGTGTTCTTTCTTTGTGACATCTTTGTCTGGTTTTGGTATCAGGGTGATGGTGGCCTCATAACATGAGTTTGGGAGTGTTCCTCCCTCTGCTATATTTTGGAAGAGTTTGAGAAGGATGGGTGTTAGCTCTTCTCTAAATGTTTGATAGAATTTGCCTGTGAAGCCATCTGGTCCTGGGCTTTTGTTTGTTGGAAGGTTTTTAATCACAGTCTCAATTTCAGTGCTTGTGATTCATCTGTTTATATTTTCTGTTTCTTCCTGGTTTAGTCTCAGAAGCTTGTGCTTTTCTAAGAATTTGTCCATTTCTTCCAGGTTGTTCGTTTTATTGGCCTAGAGTTGCTTGTAGTAATCTCTCATGATCCTTTGTATTTCTGCAGTGTCAGTTGTTACTTCTCCTTTTTCATTTCTAATTCTGTTGATTTGAGTCTTCTCCCTTTTTTTCTTGATGAGTCTGGCTAATGGTTTATCAATTTTGTTTATCTTCTCGAAGAAGCAGCTTTTAGTTTTATTGATCTTTGCTATTGTTTCCTTCTTTTCTTTTTATTTCTGATCTGATCTTTATGATTTCTTTCCTCCTGCTGATTTCGGGGGTTTTTTGTTCTTCTTTCTCTAATTGCTTTAGGTGTAAGGTTAGGTTTTTTATTTGAGATGTTTCTTGTTTCTTGAGCTAAGATTGTATTGCTGTAAGCTTCCCTCTTAGAACTGCTTTTGCTGAATCCTGTAGGTTTTGGGTCATTGTGTTTTCATTGTCATTTGTTTCTAGGTATTTTTTGATATCCTCTTTGTTTTCTTCAGTGGTCTCTTGGTTATTTAGTAGTGTATTGTTTAGCCTCCATATGTTTGTGTTTTTTACAGTTTTTTTCCTGTAATTCTTATCTAGTCTCATAGGGTTGTGGTCAGAAATGATACTTGATATGATTTCAGTTTTCTTCAATTTACGAAGGCTTGATTTGTGACCCAAGATATGTTCTATCTTGGAGAATGTTTCATGAGTGCTTGAGAAGAGAGTGTATCCTGTTATTTTTGGATGGAATGTCCTATAAATATCAATTAAGTCCATCTTGTTTAATGTATCATTTAAAGCTTGTGTTTATTTATTTTCATTTTGGATGATCTGTCCATTGGTTAAAGTGGGGTGTTGAAAGTCCCCTACTATGGTTGTTTTACTGTTGATTTCCCATTTTATGGCTGCTAGCATTTGACTTATGTATTGAAGTTCTCCTATGTTGGGTGAATAAATATTTACAATTGTCATATCTTCTTTTTGGATTGATCCCTTGAACATTATGTAGTGTAGTGTCCTTCTTTGTCTCTTGTAATAGTCTTTATTTTAAAGTCTATTTTGTCTGATATGAGAATTGCTACGTCAGCTTTCTTTTGATTTCCATTTGCATGGAATATCTTTTTCCATCCCCTCACTTTCAGTCTGTATGGCTTTTTCACTTAATCTTTCACGACCTTTTGTTTGTTAAAAACTTGAAGCAGAACTTCTATTTCAGAGGAGGGTTTTTCTTCTGCTTTCTTGAGCAGAATAGAATTACATGGGGAGCTTTCAAAAAATACTGATACTTGTCCTTAGTGCCCCCCTCCTCCCTTATTCAGATGTAATTGTTCTGGCATGGGACCCAAGTTCAGCATTTTTTAAAGGCTCCCTTCTGTGGTGTGTCTAATGCAGTCAGAGCTGAGAGCCCCTGGCCAGTGTGTATGAAAGCGACTTTGGGTAGGAGGTTTTGTTTTTGTGTCTCATTTGGTTTTCGGTAGGCTAATCACCCAGCACAGCTGTTTCCTTTTACTGCCAAGGAAATGGCTCGGCCTATCAGCAAGGAACCAGCTTTTGTTAAAATCCACTCAATTAGATTCCCGAAGTAGTTGCAGAATCTTACTTATTGATGGTAGTTCCTTTGGTTTAGATCCTTTGGTTGGATTGAGGAAAGTAAAGGCAGCATTCTTAATTGGTTAAATATAAATTCTCTGCAAGATATTTTAGTCATTATTTACATTTACATGTGGCAGAATTTTTTTAGTGAAACAAACTATTAAGCTGTGTCAGTGTATCAGCTCTCAGGACGCATCTTGCTGAGGGGGAACTCCAGTATTCAACTTTATAATAGTCACTCCTCTGTCTCCCCAAAACCTTTAATAACATCTTCACTTACCACAAGCTCTCTGGATGTATATAATATATATTTTGTTAAATTAAGAAGAGAAGTTGAGTTTCTCATTCAGAAAGGCAGGGAGAGCAGAGGTAGGACTGTGAAAGATGTGTAAACAAAATTGATTTAGTGACATGAAGAAATCACAGAAATCTTGATGAACTTCCCATAGGAGATATTTCAGTCTTATAAAGCCATTACATCATACGGTATTTACAGCTACAATTTGCAATTAATACATCTTGGAAATTTTAGTAGAAGCTGCCTTTGTCTAAAAGTAAATGTTCTTTGAGTGCTTAAAGCTTTAACTATGGCTGTACTAGGTGATTGGTTCAAAAGCTACTCTGAAAATTTTCCAGAATAAAATTATCTTGGTCATGATCTAGACAGATATGCTATTGAGAGCTGCTGCTTCTGTATGAGGGCTTTTCAGACCTCAGTGTGCCATCTGGCAGTCTTGTTAAAATGCAAATTCTCATGGAGCAGGTCTGGGCTGCGGCCTGACATTCTGCGTTTCTAACAAGCTCCCAGGTGGTGTCAATGCTACTCCTTTGGCAGGTTGCACTTTTGAGTGCCAAAGCTCTATCCCACAATAGCTGAAGACCCAGAAGAGGAGAAACCTCTCAATACTTCGCAAGAGCAAAGGTGCATTCCTCCTATTTTATTGCTTTATTTTGTTTTTTAATCTTGCAGATACTGCTAAAGAACTAATTAGCTAACTGTCCCTGGAAACTATATAGGTCTTATAATATGCATCTCAGTGTGTTAATTTAGCTGAGGCTTTTAATTTCATATCCTGACTTTTCCTTCATTCCAAATTCCTCATTTCTTTTATTCTTTGTATGAAAGCATTCAAACACACATAAATATATTGAATCATATAAGAATATATGTACTAGTCAATGTTAACATTCATATTTGATTCTGATTTTTTTAAAGAAATAAAACAGTAGAGAATTGAATTCCCTTGTGTGCTCCTCCTCAGTCACAGTCCTCTTTTTTACTCTCCCAATACGAGTACAACAGGAAGCTGATGGATCATCATTTACATTTCTTTAACTTATATTACTTAGTAAGTATCCATAAAAGATATCTACTATCATTTTTATACATACATGATACATAAATGGTGTCATGATGAAAACCATCATTCTATAATTCTTTTCAC